>NC_042627.1:82535570-82648685 GCF_901001135.1 Rhinatrema bivittatum | reverse complement strand
CCCAGCTCCTGTCAATGAGACACATCCTATTACATGAGTGTCATTGATACTTATTACATTAAATTACTCAGTTAGAATTAAATGTATGTTACAAGTAAAACTGTGAAAATATGACCCAGGGCGAATCTTAAGATCAGATGGAACAGTAAAGTTAGAACTGCTGTAAGTTTGCTGCAAACACGCAGTAGAGCATTTTCTTTGATTTCTCCTATTTAAAGGATTTTAGAGCTTCTCTGCTCTTGTCTCTTACCACAAAATTTGCTCCTTATGTTATGTTACGTTATACTGATCTACCCCTGTTCGATGTAAACCGACCTGATATGGTATTCAACCTTGAAGGTCGGTATAGAAAAATGTTAAATAAATAAATAAAATATATATTTATTGCAGGTTTCCCTACCACCGGCTTCGTCTTGGCATCATGGAGAGATTAAAGTCTCTCCCGATTACAACTGGTTCAGGAGCACAGTTCCTCTGAAAAGGGTAAGTGGAGCTTGCAAGGTTCTTACTTTCCAAGCCAGTGGATGTTGCAGTATCTCTTTTGGAATCACTTGAGCAGTTTTAGAGGCATATCGAAATATCCTCTTCTTTTAACCTTAGAAACAAATTGTCACTGCAAGCTTCTGAGCTCATTTAAAAATCCTAGTATATAAAAGGGCCATTGCAAATTCGTATGTGGCTATTGGGCTTTGTCTGAGTGATGTGGATATAGCAGAAGAGTCTTGGGGTAGCAAGAGAGTGATTGGATTTTGTTGTGAATTGTTATATTGAAATAGGACTTAAACAATTTATAAGATGTGCATTTAATTTTTTTGGCAGAATTAAAATGTGTCAAGAAAACTGTAGTTATTGCAAAAACATTTGAGCTGTATTAAACATTGACAGTATCAATGAATAATTTTTAAATGCAGACATATATGGGGGGGGTCGCTGTTCTACCAATGTAATTAGTGAACGAACACACACTGAAAGTTTTTGTATGGGAATAAGTTTTCTCCCATTTCGCCTTTTGGAGAAAAGGACAGCAATCTTCAATTTTTTTTTTTTTTTTTAATTTTTATAGTCCACCTTTTGTGATGCTTCAGAGCTGGTTACATTCAGGTACTGTACGATTTCCCTAGTGGGCCTGATTTATTTCAGGTTTTCTTCCATTTTGGGTCTATGGGGAAAACTGCTTAAAGGTGAATTTTAAGAGATATGCATATCTAGCACATGCGTGTGTCCGACCAATTTTAAACCTGCCATATACGTGCACAAGTGCTGATGCACAGATATCTCGCATTCTAGGGCAGGGCCTAGAGTTAAGCCTGCATGTAAGACTGCGAATGCAGTGCACGTCCAGTTCATTTCTGTGCAGATTTACTTCTGAATAAAACCTTTTATCCATGTATGAATTACTTGAAAGATCTCTGTAAACTGGGGGAAGTGAAAGCTAAAGAATCAGGGGGTCTTGATTGCCTAGATATATCGACCGGGCAAACTGGTGGACGAACTGGTTAAACTAGTCATTTCCTTCATGCTTGCATGTTCTAAATTGTCCTCACTTGTATGTGTACATGCTAACTATGCCCAGCTCTTCGTGTCCATGCTTGCAATTAGGCCTAGTTTATAACATATCCACATATTTTATTTAGGTGTTTTTATATACCATCGTTCCAAGGTAAGATCACAATGGTTTATAAAGTCATTGTTTGGTTTCAGGTTCAACATTCCCATTCTAGGTCATCATTCGTATTCTGGGTTAATACAAACAGCTAATACATGGTCTAGGTTATATTCATGCATTATTTGGTTTCTTACAATTATAAATACCTATTCTAGGTCAACACGATAGCATCAAGTATGAGTTAAGGTGCTATTTCGTTCCATTATCCTATGCCATACTCTGAATGTAGTCTTTTTTTTTTACTTCACATCATTCAGATCTTTTTGCTCAATTTAATACAATTGTCTAAAGCAGTGGTTCTCAACCTTTTTTCTGTCGGGACACACCTGACAGATGGTTCTCACATGCATGACACACTGAACACATGACCATCATAGGGCTAAATGTAAAAGTACAATTTGCATCCACAGGAACCTCCCTGACTCACAATTATGGATGTAAAGCAGAATTATGACATTCCCTGTACAACTCACCTTACAAAAAATATATTCTGGTTCTAGTGTCATCTCGGTAATAGCAATCCAAACTCCAACTACCAGGCTCAATAGCCCTACTTATGAAAAGACAGCAGTTTATCACTAATGCATGTCCTCTGAGAAAACACAACAAATAAGACTGATACAGTAAAATACCTCACCTCTGTCGCATACACAGAACCAACCTAACATACTCCCAGGATCTGTAGTAATGCACATAAACTAATCCGCACACAGTTACACCTGTATTATGGAATGCACTCAAACAGTAACAACCCTACCTATGAAAAGGCAACATTACAAATATTAAATCAGGCCCTAAACACCAATACACCTCCTATTAGAAAAACAGAACTAGCCAAGCAGCTATAGATCCCAACACAGAAATAATTGTATAACTATACTAATAAACAGATAACAGTTTCAACAACTGTGAACAGAATAATATCCAACAATTAAAAACTTATAAAAATTATTTAAAATTCTCCAAACACCAATAAAATATTTCAAAACAGCAGACAAATCACATAATATTCAGTAATGAAAATGGCAGTCAATAAAGAAAACTAAACTTTAAAAGCCACCTTTACTAACCCCCTCCAGCAGCTCTCCTACTCCTTTTCCATGCAGGCCAGTAGCACACACCAGAAGCAGTAGTGGCTGAAGCCCTGTACTCATGGTCTTCTTCCTTAGGGCCCACGACCAGTCTCTCTGTCTCTCAGACACACACATTCCAGTTACCCCCATGACCAATTTCTGTCTTTCTCAAACCAATCCTCTCCCGACCAGTCTTTCTCTTACATACACAGCAGTCAACTTCCTGATCAGTCTCTCTCTTTCATGCACACACATAGGCTTCTCACTCCCATGACATGTCTCACACGCACCCATTTCTCACTCCTATGCTAGCTCTCTTCACGTGCACAGGCTTCTCATTCCCAAAAAAAAAGTATAACCCGCATACATCCAAGGTTCAAAGTGGGCCCATACATAGAAACCCAAACAATAAAATATGATACACAGATAATAAGCTAAAATAACAGCAAGACTTTTTATGCAGGTTATTACAAAATTACTTTCTTAATGGAGAGACTGAAAAGGGGACGGGACAAAGAAACAAGCACAGAGCATTGCTAGGGCAGGGCACATGGGACCTGGGCCCCAAGTCTCAGCTGCACACCACACAACAGCAGGAGAGGCGTGAACACCAAGCGGAGCGTACGCAGATTTACAGGGCATTTTTTCTTCTGGTTCCGCACTGTCGCATAGCCAATAGGAAGGCCGAAAGCTACAGGCATGGGCAGTGGGCAATGGGCAGACTCACTGAGAGCCAGGGGGGTCGAGAAGCTTTGGGCTAGAGGAAGCAGGAGGCCAGGTTGACCTGCACAGAGCTGGAAGCTGATGAAGGCAGAAGCAGCCACTTTCGGCCTGTGGAGCCTGAAAAGAAAGCACAGCTGTGTAGCTTAGAAGCAGACGACAGCTGTTTCTTGCTGAGTTCTTTTCCTGTGCAGGTCAGAGCAGAGGGAGAAGGGTATCACGTCTCGGTAGGGATGGAAGACCTTTTTCTCTCTCTCTTTCATCACCACTGAGGCTTTACCCCACCCTCAGAAATGAGCTGGGGAGGGAAGAACAAATTGGGAGGCAAGGGGTGCTGTATCTAGGATGAGGAGGTAAATGAGGGATAAGAGTGAATTGAAGGTAGAAACCCATCCAGCCGGCAACCAGCAAGAGAGAAGCCCAGCATTTGTGAGAGAGAGAGAGAGAGGGAAGCATCTGTGTGTGTGCTGTATGCCTGTGATAGACCAGAGGGAGCGCAGGTTTGTGTGTTTAGTGTATATGTGTGTGTGAGAGAGAGAGAAGTGCATCAGTGAAATACTTTAAATTATTTTAAGCATTTATTGTATAATGTCTAATGTTTTTACGAGATGGCTCTTAGAGGGGGAGGTAACTGTGATTCTTCAATGTATTTATTGATGTTTTGGGGGAGAGGGAAGGAAGGACCTATGAGCTCATGCCCCAGATCTTTTAAGAACCTAGAAATGCTTCTGAACAAGCACGTTGTGGCTTTATAAGTTTGTGGAACAAGAAGTGCAATACAGGCAAGGTGTCATCTGAGGAATAAATCCCAGCATGCAGTGCAGGGAAGAGGCCCAAGATGGTACTCACGTGTACTTTAGTGCTATCAGTGTACACAGTGCTGTATAAAATATGTCCTTACTCCAAAGAGTATACAGTCTAAATTTTAGTATACAGAGGTAGCTAAACAACTTGGGCAAGAGACTGAAACTGAGGTCTTATCTCCCACAGCTCTGTGCACCAATCGCTGTATTACAGAAAGCTCCATCAGGGACACGGCCAGTTTTGGTTTTCAGTTCTCAGCTGGAGTCTGTTTTATGTGGGCAGGACAGGAAAGATAAATTCCAGATTGGCACTGGATGGGACAACGTCTGCTGGGCAGTTTTCAAGGATAGAAATTGGTTCCTTGTAGTTCATCCCCCAAAGCAAAGGGCCCTCAGTTAACAGCAGTGTTTGGAATCGCCCGTCACTATGGACAAGTTTACAGTGCGTCCTCAGTCAATCAATCCTTTTTCGCCTTTCTATTACTGTGCCCAATGTGAATTACAACAGAATACAAACACATAACAAAGATTTGCCTACAGATGTGTAGGAGCTCAAGCATTCATTTATTTCTGGCTGAAATGTGTTAACATGATTAAGAAGCAGGATTGAAAAAGAAAGCTACTATAATGAAGACGTCGCACAGTCAAACTCCTTTAATGGCTTTCCACTAAGTTGCAGAAGGGTACAGGGGATGTAATAGAAATATTCAGATATTTAGCTGCTCTCAGTAAAGGACAAGGGCTGATAAGATGAAGCTGGAGGGAGGGAGGCTCAGAAAAGATGAAGCCCTGCTGCTTACTGAGACGTCTGGAATGGCCTCCGGCAGAGTTAGTAGCAACCAGAACTGGGACCTGGGGAAGAGTAGAGACTGCTGAGCAGTAGGGTAAAAGTAGCAGGGAACCTGGAATGATAAAGGGGGGCTGACGTAGCCCTGGTAATTCTCTACAAGAAGGAAAGGTACCCCAGCAGGGCAAGAGGCAAGTTTCCCAATATGGGCCCCGGTGCTTTTCTTGTTAGAACTGAACTCCCAATGTAGCAAGCAGGTTTGCATAAGATGTGCGCTCAGCGCAGGACCCCCAGTGCTTACATAGGCTTATTTCCTGTTTCTGCACCATTCCTGTATTACAAGCAATAAACCTAATTCATGCATGCTGTTCATCGTTTTCCCACACGTTAACTTCCAGTGTGCATGCATACTGCATCGGTAGTTCTTTTTTAGTATGAATAAATAGAAAATGTGCACTGAAATTCATCACACTTCTTTTTTTTTTTTTTTTACTTGCGTCTTATTACGTCTGCACATGGGCAGCAGACTTGGCTACTCTTCCCAGAGGAGGGGATAATCTCTTGTTGTCTCGTAGGCTAATACAGCCAAGATCTGGACGATGTCCTTAGCTAGAGCAAGATAGAGAGGAGGCATAAAACAGCCTGGTCACCATCCTTTCCTTTCCTTTCCCACATGCCTTGTACTTTTTCACATATGGCCGGACCATTCTGTCTGCTTTTACTTAGAAGAGGAAGCAGAAGTTGACTTGCGAAACCTTGCTAAAGTTCTTAATGCTCTGAGAAGTGGCAGAACTCCTGCTGTCTTGTGATTTTTGTGAACCTTCTGCGCAGTGAGTGAGGTTCACACCAGAATAGTAATCACCTATTCCTTTGCTTTCTGCTGCACAGTTCAGAACGATTGGGCTTAGTCCCTCCTCAGTTGATGGAGGCAGAGAACGTTCTTTTTCCTCTTAATCCCGTGACATCACTACTATGTACGTGTGGTGCAGTGATAGTTAAAGCCCGCATTCCCTGTACATACCCGGATCAGTCCAGATTGTGGATTGAGCCTGCTGACCAGCAGGTGGAGACAGACTAAAACTGAAAGGGTATCCTATACGAGGACAGAGCCTACCCTGTAACCCTTCAGTATTTCTCTGTCTCCAGCAGGTGCAGCATGTCTCCCTTCGGGCTCCTGATCTAGGCTAGTCAGCCTTCTTTTTCTTCCTTTCTTCTGGGATCAAGCAAGTACTTATTCCTTAGGGATTTTGCAGTTTTTTTCTTCCTGTTAAAATTAAAAGGATAGTCAGGAAGTTGTAGAATTTTTCTTCAGGAGACGGCTCAGTCTCCTGGCTCTTGCTGGACTCAGGGGGGCTTTGCCCCTTGTGCAGTGCATAGCCTGTGTCTGTTACCGCTTCCAGGTGTGGGGACCGAGTCTGGTAGTCCAGTGCTCGACTCTTCTCCCCCCACCCAGCTTCCAAAGGGTCTTAAATTTATGCTGCTGTGCTCAGTCTATTTAAAAAAACAAAAACAAAAAACAGAGGCACAGAAACGGGTGTAAGTTTAAAAGTATTTCCAGTACTTTTATTACTTACCTACAGTAGCAGATGTGTCTTTGTTTCCCACCTGGGCTTGAACCGGCAGCCAGACAGGCAGGAGTCAGCAGGGTTCCCCCCTGCTTCTGTCCGGGCCTCCAGGCTGTCAATAAAACTTTTTTCTCTGCAGCTTTTTTTCTTCAGAGTGGCTCTCTTTGCCGTGGCAGGCAGCCTGCCTCTCTCTGCCAGCCTCCTTCGTTTTTTTGCAAGGGGGGCCTCTCCTCTGCCTCCCTGGGGTGGGGGAGGTCTCCTCAGCAGGGCAGGCAAATTTAGCCCGGGGATCGACTCCCAGAGCTTGGCCAGGCCGTTCCCGGGGCGGGAAAGCCCGGGAACGGTGGCCATTTTGGATTTTTTATTGGCTCCGTTTTCAGAGCTCCCTGGGGCTGGGGGGGCGATTTATTTTAGCAGCTACCCCCCCCCGATTTCAGCCCCGTGGCCCCCCAGGATGGGTTTTCTGGCACCCCCCACCCGGGACTTCCAGGGCTCGTTTTTAATCTGAATTTGCCCTCCTCCTGCATGATCTTATTTAGCTAGCCTGCAGGAGGAGGGGAAGGGCCCCCCCCCGGCGAACATTTCCCCGTGCCGTTGACAGTTAGACCGGCTGCGGAATCCCCGGGGCGCGGTGACCTCCCGGTGGATAGTACCCCGGATCCTGCCGCCAATCCGGATGCGGCAGGATCCGGGGGAACCCATCCCACTAGTAAGAATCCTCATCCAGACCCATGTAAAGCATCAGCACAGCCAATCGAGGCACCACTAGGCAGATGTGTCACTCATAAATCATGGATATAGCACAGGGAGCTAAAGATTTTGGCTCAAAGCAGAATATTTTAATGCAGTGCTTCTAGTAAATGTTACACACTTTTCATTACAGAAATGTGCAAAAATAAGAAACGCAATACAGAATGGAAAAGGAAACTTAGGAATGAGACCAAAGAGGAAGCAGTATAATAGACACAGGGCTTCCCAAACCTGTCCTAGAGACCTCACAGCAGCTGGATTTCAAGATACACGAAACACATGTATAGAGAGATGTTATTATTTATTGGACTTGATATACCGCATGTAAAAACAGATTATCCCAGTGGTATTCATTAAAATAGATTTAACAAATGCTGAGTATCCAGTGATTAAGAGATGTACACTTTATATTAAAATAAACATATTTAGAGGGAGTTCTCCCCTCCACCAATTCAGTATGGGTCATTTTAGGTGCCTAACACACAATTGCTGCAATAACCTGTTTGCTGAATTTCAGCACATGTTCTTAACACAGGTTACGTTTGGTTTTTTTAACTCCCAATGCAGTAAGCTTCTGCTGTGCTAATGCATTGGGAATTGATGTGTACATACTCAGAGTCAAAATGCGTGATCAGCAAGCTGAACAGGAGAGAGCGTATAGAAGCGTCTCTTCTCGTGCTCCAATTCAGAAGAACTTATGTTGTGCTCCCGACTAAGGAGTGTCTTTTGCTCTTGTGCTCCTAGCTGGCTATGCCGCTGCTGCTTGTCGTTGCTGGTAGTGGGGAGCCCTGGCAGTGCATACAGAAACTTTACTCACTTCTAACAAGGAGCAAAGTTCTAGCGCTAAGAAATTGTCATTCAGCCAGCTCGCGCCTCTGCATTAGGAGGGAATGCTTAATGCCCTCACTTGCATGGACTTTCCATGGAGGTGCAGGTAAAAGTCCTTCCAGGGACAGGATGACATGCTGATTTTTATTTCCAAGGCTGTATCTGGTAGTATCTGGAGGATTTTCTGTGCTTGTAGTTTACTGAGCCTGATCATCTAACAGTGCCGGCAATCGGTCCCCCGACATGCTGCTAGTCATGTGAATGGGATTCGTGCTTTTTAGGAAGAGATCATATGAAACAAGACCGCAAATGCTATGCTTTCCCCATATGTGTGCAGTTCTGTAAAAGAAATAAAGCTGTCTTTCTACACTTACTATCTGATTAAGCAGTGCATTTGCTTGCAGCAGTTGTGAGTGTGGACTGTTTTTTCTTACCGTCCTCATGCTGAGGATGGCTTTCAAAGCCATGCATGTGTAAAGAGCAATTCGCATCTGAAAATCTGCCATCCTTCAGTGCAGCTACATCTAAGCATGTTGGGGAACACCACCGGCGCTTTAACCTGCATTTTAGAGGCAGCATTTCCAGGGGAGGAAAAGAACATAAGAACATAAGAAATTGCCATGCTGGGTCAGACCAAGGGTCCATCAAGCCCAGCATCCTGTTTCCAACAGTGGCCAAACCAGGCCGCAAGAACCTGGCAAGTACCCAAACACTAAGAAGATCCCATGCTACTGATGCAATTAATAGCAGTGGCTATTCCCTAAGTAAATTTCATTAATAGCCGTTAATGGACTTCTCCAAGAACTTGCCCTGGTTGTGCACTATGGATCGGGGACAGCTTGTCGGTCTTCCTGGGATTTAAATCTGATGCCTTTCACATCGGAGTTCTATTGAATCTTTGTACTCTTACAATTTGCTAATTTCTTTTGTGTTTGGTTACTCTTTAAAATGTTGCATTAAGAAAATATTTTGATTAAAAGGCTACAATGTAAATTGTTTTTTAAAAGTCAAGAAGACTATTGAGTTTTTTGTTCATCACACACACACTTACACAGACCTGATTTGCAAAACACTTGCAGCCTGATGCCGTCTTGTTCTCCACCTTTCTCACACCACGTCCTCCCAATCCATCACTAATTATTCTGGTGGTTTGGTCCCTAGTTAAGTGGTAAGGAAGCTCTCTGGCTTGACTGTGTGGGATTTGTTGACTCTGCTCTTGTGAGGCCTGTTTGCATTCTTTACTCATCTTCTTGGCTGCTCGTGTTTCCACAAATTTTTCTTGCAGATCATCGTGGACGATGATGACAGTAAGGTGTGGTCCTTGTATGACGCAGGGCCCAAGAGTGTGCGCTGCCCCATCATATTCCTCCCGCCTGTCAGTGGAACTGCAGACGTCTTTTCCAACAGATCCTGGCGCTGACGGGCTGGGGATACAGAGTCATTGCAGTGAGTAGTGTCAGTCCAAAGACTGAGTTCATGATCTCTTTCTATGCAGTCAACTATTCCTCTGTTAAATATCTTGTCCACTGTGTTTGTGGACAAACCCATGGCAGACAAACTACAGGCTGTCAGATTCTTCCAACAAGAGCAGAGCAGCCATGACTGACCCCTCCCTGACCGAAAAGAAAACAAAATTGGAAGTAGAGAGAGAGAGAGAGCAGAAGTGGAAATGAGACTGAGAGAAGAGAAGCAGTAGAGACCTGCCGGAGGAGCCATGCAGCCAGTAGTGAAAGCTGCATTCCCGCATGTTTTTCAGTAGGAGGACAATTCTGAGTACTGGTTTATAAGTCTTTCGTCTTTCTCCTTTTGTATTTTCTAGTTGCAATATCCGGTTTACTGGGATCACGTTGAGTTTTGTGATGGATTCAGAAAACTGCTGGATGGTTTGCAGCTGGATAAAGTTAGTACCTTGAAGACTGACAAATGACATTTTGTGCATTAATCCTGGGGAATTGGTGGGTGTGAAGACTTTTCTGAACAGCAGTAGGAAGGCCTCTTTTAGAGTTGAGAAAATGGGGCTGAGAATTGATGCAGAATTAGAAAGATATAACTAAAAGCTAATAACCCTGGGCTTTCTTCGATTGGAAAACCTAATAGGTGAATTTTAAAAATTGCCTACAAGCGCATGCATCTCCCAATATGTGAATACCTGGAACGAGCAAAGGCCGTGGTGCAGGCAGGGCCAGGCCAAGTGCCCAGGTCCAGTGTCGCATAACGTTACTTCTGTAAGGTTGAAAACAAAAAGGGATCTGGGGAGCGAGGGTTTCAAGGCTGGGTGAACTGGTGATGGCGAGGACGTGCGCCTGCTCTAAAATGTCCCCGCTTCCGCGACTCGTAGCCGGATACCTGCACCCAGTTGCAATACGACTATTTTATAACGCATCCTTGGGCTCATTCCAATGTGCTCCTGCGCACCCCTTTGCAAGTTACTGTTGAAGGATTGACGTCGGTAAATGGGCTTTTGAAAATTGCTGCAATGTATGCTACTTATACAGGCATATATCATACATTTATGACTATGCATTGTAAATTTTTTTTCTCTGTTCAGTTAAATTTTAAATTTTAACTGTGTTTGCCCTGTTACAATGTATGTTCTTAGTTCTATGTATCGCCTTACAGGCAGTTTTCTTGTTCCTTGTAAACCGGTTTGATTTGTATTTAATGCAGGAAGATCGGTATATAAACCATAAATAAATAAATAAATATATCCTTTTGAAAATGACCTCCTAAAAGGTGAATTTTCAAAGAGTTGCACATGTACAACTTACGACATGTGTGCGCAGCTTGCATGTTTCGCATAAGTGCTCTTTTATAAACCTCAAACATACACGCGCAGATAAAGGGGTGTGAATAAATCTGCTCGAATAAAAAGGGGGAGGGCATTCCGGAATGGGACCAGCATTTATGCATATAAGTTGCTATTTTCAATCCTTCGAAAGTGACGTGCATACACCTGTTACCTGCGCATATTTACACTTTGTAATTATCTCGTGTAAGTGAGAATAACCTTCTTTATAGCCCAATGCTGACTAGCTGAGGGGTCAGGGTAAGCTGGAGGCTGTTCAGGCTGAAGTGCCAGGAGGGTCTTGATGACCTAGAGAGAGACTGGGCAAACTGGTGGCCTAATTGGTAAAACTGATAACTTCCTTCACCTGCGCATATTACAAAATGGGATGATTTACACACATTAAAACTGACAAGTGCAAGTTAAATTTCCTCAAATTAGGAACACAAATACACACGTATAGTAAATTTGCACCACTTATCTAGGTAAATTTTGACTTCTCTGGGTAAATTGCGGCTTTGCTGCCACTTAGCCAGATAAGTCTCAAGAACAGCTACATATCCAGCTAATTAAGAGAGCCTGGCACTTATCTGGCTATGTTGAAAATACATGTCGCCTATCTTTTAGATGCGTGAATGTTTGGGTAGATTTAAGTGTATTTTATATAGTGTGCACATTTGCATGCACGCATCCATAGAGCTGCATGTATGGGCGTGTGCGCACTGGTTTTAAAGTTGTCCTCTAAGTATTAAATTTCTTTAATTGTGATTAGCAAGGGAAAGTATTTTTTAAAAAGAAATTCCTTTAAAGCAGATGGGACGAGTTACTCTCCCTTCTGAGGTATTTTCTATAAGCAAGTTTGGTTTTTGGGTGCGTCCGCTCAATCAGGAACCAGGGCTGAGATCTTGGAACCATGAACCTTCATTTGCAACCACCTAGACATTTGGTTTTCCTCCCAGCATCGTAGGGACTCCTCACCCATACACCATGACCTCTTCTGGAACGCTGCAATCATAGACCTTGAATCTAGCCAGAAGGTGTGTCGTTCCAAAATGACAAATGCTCCCATCACCCAGAGGCTGTGAATACTGCCATAGCATCCCCAGACCCGACCTGAACCGGGGATCAAACTGGAGACCACCTGTATAGCGGTGCACAGCATTTACCACCTGAGCCTCTGGGCTGGCCAAGTCTCTAGCTTTTAGTATTCCATGAGACCTGTGATAAAAACACTACTAAGCCATACACTTTATCCATCAATGACAAGTTGTCTTCTGGTTTCTTAAAGATATATATGTATAAGACACTGTTCATAGAGACCGTAATGGAGAAGATGAATGAGATGGCTCTAGGTCCCTTCCTTTAAGATCTTGTTTATATGTGAGCACAGGGAGGGCGAGTAACATCTGAACCGTCAGGATTTGCAGTGCTCTCCCGCTGGAGCACTGTACATGTTTGGGTGCATGGAAATACCCCCAGTGAAGTGTTTGGCTGACTCGATGTCTGATTACGTCCAGGTTCATCTTTTTGGAGCATCTTTGGGAGGGTTTTTGGCTCAGAAATTTGCAGAATATACGCACAAGTCCCCTCGAGTGCAGTCTCTCATCCTGTGCAACTCATTCAGTGACACCTCCATCTTCAATCAGACCTGGACCGCAAACAGGTAAGAAGTAAAGGCACTACAGAGGAATACTTTTCAATATATGGAAGCGCATATGAAACTTTCATCAGAAACATGTATTTTTTATTTGATTTATATTCCGCCTTTCAAGCACTTCAAAGCAGACTACATCCAGGTACTGTAGGTATTTCCCAGTCCCCATAGGTTTTACAATCTAAGGGCCAAATTTACTGAGCATTTTTCCCATAGAGACAGAATGGGAGAAAAGCCTTAGGAAATCGGACCCTAAGTTTGTATCTGAGGCAATGGAAGGTAAAGTGAGCTGCCCAAGGTCACAAGGAGTGGCAGTGGGATTTGAGCTCTGCCTTCCCTGATTCACAGTCTGCTGCTGTAATTACTCATGGCTACTCCACTCCTAGTCCTGGGCGACATGGGATATAGTACACTGCAAGCAGAGAGCATATTCACTATCTCGTTGCTCTGGTATTTTATATTTTTACCTTGGAACTTTCAGAAGTGAAGCTTTTGATCATTGGCCTGTGCTGGTCATAGTGCAAGCAGGTACTGAACAAACTCCCTACACACAGCTCTGGCAGCCCCTCTGCTATCCCTGTACTGATCTGCCAGTGCACCTCACTGCTGCCCTGCAGCATCCCTGACTATTCCAGTACCAAGACCCTTCCTCAAAACACAGCTCTACCCTGTTCGATCCCTGAGACTCACATGTTCCTATCTTGAGTGTCTCAGATCCATGGCTAACATCTGTGAGCTATCTAAGAAATAAAGAAGTGCAATCTCTGCTGATTCCATGAGATCTTCAAGCATTTCAAAATGGTCCAAGTCTGTAAAGGCTGAAATGCTTTAATGTTAGAAAACCTTTATTCCATCTGGAAAAGTAATGTAGTGGGAGACTGCCTTGAAATACTTAAAGGCAGAAATAGTTCTTGTGATAAGTCAGAACAAACACACAGAAAGCTAGGATCCAGCAGCAGATCAAGCCCTCCAGGCCCATTTCTCTGCCCACTGCTATCCCTTTTTGCTTTCCCACCAAACCATTTTTAAAGCAAGTCCTTCTTGCTATGGAGCCCCCTTTTGTTTAGGGAGGATGAGGGGAAGGTGACTGCTTTTCTAAATTTAGTCTTATCTTGCCATTCTCTTCCTGTGTGTCTTCTGACTGCAGATTATAATAAGTGCCCCTTGTTCTCTGATTGTGCAGCCCTGGGAAAAGCTGCAAAATCTCACGGGAGTCCATCTTCCCAGTGGAATTGCTTTAGGAGCCTGATGGGACAGTGCGCTGTGTTTCAAAGCCTGGCACTAGGGCTCTGGGCTGCCCAGGTAGAAGAAGCAGTCCAAGGCACCTCTAACCAGGCCAGGATTGGAGTTGGGGGAGGATAGAATGGGTAAGGAGTGGGGTTTAATGTGGGTGCGAGTGAGAGGATCGGAAGGACTGGGAGTTGGATTGGTTGTGAGTGAGAGGTGCATAGTAAGAGAGAGAGAGAGAAGAGTGTGTGTGTCTGTGTGTGTGTGTGAGAGAGAGAGACAGGGGATGTGAAAGGATCCATCTTCCATCCCTCTGTAATATGCAAATGTGCTGCAGAATTTTCTAACTTTTGCTACAGATTTTATCCTTGAACTGCTGCAGGAAACTGGGGGCTGTGATTATAACCAAGCTTGCCAACAGCGGTTGCAGAAGACGTGAAAAACGAAAGTACAAGTTTCTGGAGTTTTCTTTATTTAAAAAAGACTCCTATAGCCACCTCTTCCTTATTTCTTTAAAAGGGAAAAGAGACCTCTAAGCACTAGAACCAATTTTAAGTTTTAGATTTTTTTAAGTTTTGGGGTTTTTTTTAAATAAGTTTTAGATTTAGATCTAGTTTATTCACTAAACTATAATTTTTTCTTTCAGTTTCTGGTTGATGCCTGCATTTATGCTGAAAAAAATCGTTCTGGGTAATTTTGCTTCGGGGCCTGTGGATCCTGTGATGGCGGACGGGATTGATTTCATGGTAGACCGGGTAAGGGTCTTTGTATTTGAGAACATAAAATTTATATAAAACACAACAAGTGCAGGAAATATTTCCTAGTCTGTTCAGTTTCCAAATGTATTTTAATTTGTTATTTACATCCAAGCGGCAACTCCACTGCTTTAATATTTTTGGTTTAATCGGACATGGACCCGTGTTTCGCCGAGGCTGCGTCGGGAGGGACATAGAATTCAGAGCAAATCGTAATGCTTCAAGAACATGTTTGACAGGGAGCGCCATGTGGGGTCAGACCAAAGTCCATCCAGCCCGCATCCTGTCTCTGGCAGTGGCCAGCCTGGATCACAAGTGCCTGACCGATCCCAGAGAACTGATCCATTCCTTGCTGTTCACTCTGAGGGATAAGCGCTGGCTTTCCCAAATCTACCTGGCTAATAAGTGTTTATGGACATTAACTCCAGGAGCTTGTCCAAATCCCTTTTAGACCCAGCTTGATTGTGCGTTGAGTGAGAAAATATATTTTTTGTAGGAAAATTGAATTTCTCTTCAGTCTCCCCGCTTAAGGATTATCAAGTACTGTATATGCAATCTTACTCTTTTTTTTTTGAGAAAAATGTATTTTCATAAACTGATTACATGTGGTACTCGTTACCTGAACAAGATGACAACTTGCTTTATAATTCATATTGAAGGAACAGGAGTGTAATATAATCTTACAGATTTACACCCAAAAGCCTCGGTTCTGTTCCATAGCTTCATGAGTGATATTGTGGAGGATTTAGTGGGAATAGTTTGCAGAGGACTATAAGGGGCTTGTATACTAAACATTTTCCCTAGTGTCTAGTCCTCTAAGATCTGCAGTGCTGAGGTAGAAAGAAGGGTGCATGCTTGACAACTAAATGTCAGTGCAAAAAAGTACAGGGTCATGCATTTGGGGTACAGAAATCCAAGGGATCAATACATAATGAGGGGGATGAGCGAGTTTATTAAACAGCAAAGAGGCCAAAGGGGTATCTTGTCTTTCGAAGTCTTTGCTGCATTACTATGGATCCGCCGCGACTTGAGCCGTTGATTTTACTGTCATCAAGATATCTTGGCACTGGTCCCCCTGACGCAGCCTGACGTGAAACACTGCCGTGTCGGGGCTTGTTTGATGATTAATTTTACCCTATAGTTGACTTATTGTGCACAATTGTTGTGTGCACATTGAGCATTAAAATTTTTTCTAAAACAGTATTGTCCAGCATAATTAATCGCCGCACATTACTTTGTTGCTGCTTATCTAAATGTGTGTGCTCTTTACTCTGCTCTCTGTATGATATAATATTGACCTGCTTAATAATATTAAATTACAAAAAAAAAAAAGAAATCAGTTACTGCGAGATCCATGATCATACGCACCTAGGAGTGCCTCCCACTAAGCCAGCAGAGGTGTTTGAGGCACCCTGTAGACAAACATTGTCTTGGAAATGCAATGTAAATGACAGTACTAAAATAACTTTTTTTTTTTTCTTTCTATTTCTCAAAAGTTGGAAAGTCTGTGCCAAAGCGAGCTTGCTTCCCGGCTTACCTTGAACTGCCAGAACTCTTATGTGGAACCTCACAAGATTAGAGACCTTCCTGTTACCATTATGGATGTAAGTTTGTGTCATAGCTGAACATTCACCTTGGTTCGTTGTGTGTTCTTGGTGTAAAACCCTATTTTGCACAGCAAAAATAGCAATAGTTCTTAGTTTTTTTTTTCGGTTTGACTTGTTTACAAATCTGGGTGCCCTTTTTACTAGAGAGATCATCAGTAATCATGTAGCAGAGCTCTTGAGTCACATGATGGAAGCGTTCCTTTCTGTTTGGTAATTTCAGTTCGAGCCAATAAAGGGGGAATTTGCTGCATACAGTGTCCCCGCACAGGGAGGGTAATTTTATAACTGCGTGGGTAGCGAGGGAACGTCTGCCCGTACCTTTTATGCACTTTACCCCAAATTTTCTAAGCCATCTTATGCACATGAGTTCACTGAAAATTTAGGCGTAAATGTCTGAGTACTGGTATAAAATTACACCAGCTCTTCGGGGGCAGAACTTATGCAGGTTAACTTGCACACATGCGCCTTAAAATCAAAATAAATGCATAAGCTCCAAATCTGCTCTCCCCAAGGTTATACGTAATACTTTTACACTCACTGAGCATAGAAATGGCTTTGAAAACCAGGCTCTAAGTGTGTGTTTTCAACACTATACATTTAGTTTATTAAAATGAATCTGACTCTAAAGTGAAACATCTTTTACCATCCACTAGACCTTGGCTTTTTATTTCAATAAAACTGCAGACAACCTCCCCACCCATCGTCCATATAACTTGTGTTGGTCCCATTCCACTTTCGTACATAATACTCCCAAGGTATTTAGTCATTCATTCCTCTAAATCTGCTTCACTTTTTTGAAGAGGTTAATAAAACATGTAGATAAAGGTGAACAGGTAGATGTAGTGTATTTGGATTTTCAGAAGGCATTTGACAATGTTCCTAGTGAGAGGCTTTTAGGAAATAAAAAGTCATGGGATGGGTGGCGATGTCCTTTTGTGGATTACAATCTGGTTAAAAGACAAGAAACAGAGTAGGATTAAATGGTCAATTTTCTCAGTGGAAGGGAGTGGACAGTGGAGTGCCTCCAGGGAATCTGTACTGGGACCCGTGCTTTTCAATATATTTATAAATGATCTGGAAAGCAATAAGACGAGTGAGGCAATCAAACTTGCAGATGATACAAAATTATTCAGAGTAGTTAAATCTCAAGCAGATTGTGATAAATTGCAGGAGGACCTTGTGAGACTAGAAAATTGGGCATCCAAATGGTAGATGAAATTTAATGTGGATAAGTGCAAGGTGATGCATTTAGGGAAAAATAACCCATGCTATAGCTACACGATGTTAGGTTCCATATTATGAGCTACCGCCCAGGAAAGAGATCGGCATCATAGTGGATAATACTTTGAAAATGTCGTCTCAGTGTGCTGCGCAGTCAAAAAAGCACAGAGAATGTTAGGAATTATTAGGAAGGGCATGGTGAATAAAATGGAAAATGTCATAATGCCTCTATCACTCCATGGTGACACCACACCTTGAATACTGTGTACAATTCTGGTTGCTGCATCTCAAAAATATATAGTTGCGATGGAGAAGGTACAGAGAAGGGCAACCAAAATGATAAAGGGGATGGAACAGCTCCCCTATGAGGAAAGACTAAAGAGGTTAGGACTTTTCAGCTTGGAGAAGAGACGACTGAGGGGGGATATGATAGAGGTGTTTAAAATCATGAGAGGTCTAGAACAGGTAAATGTGAATCGGTTATTTACTCTTTCGGATAATAGAAGGACTAGGGGGCACTCCATGAAGTTAGCAAGTAGCACATTTAAAACTAATCGGAGAAAGTTCTTTTTCACTCAACTCTGGAATTTGTTGCCAGAGGATGTGGTTAGTGCAGTTAGTGTAGCTGGGTTCAAAAAAGGATTGGATAAGTTCTTGGAGGAGAAGTCCATTACCTGCTATTAATCAAGTTGACTTAGAAATTAGCCACTGCTATTACTAGCAACAGTAGCGTGGCATAGACTTAGTTTTTGGGTACTTGCCAGGTTCTTATGGCCTGGATTGGCCACTGTTGGAAACAGGATGCTGGGCTTGATGGACCCTTGGTCTGACCCAGTATGGCATGTTCTTATATTCTTTTCAGTGCCTATGGAAATCCTCAGTTACTTTGCTTCATCTTTCCAAATCGGGCTTAGCTACTTCATCAGTGAGAGTACACCTCAGCGCCATAGCAGCTTATCATGAAAGACTAAATAGTGTCTCCATAGCCTCACATCCTTTAATATCTCATTTCATAAAAGGACTTTTTAATCTTCATCCTCCGGACTGAAAACCTCCAGTCCCTTAGGATCCCAACCTAGTCTTATCAAGCTTAATGAAACCTCCATTCAAACCACTGCAGTCTTCTCATTTGAAATATCTGGCTTGGAAAGTGTTTTTTCTAGTGGCAATAACTTCAGCCCGAAGAGTAAGTGAACGTCAAGTCCTATTTCATTTCTCTCCTTACCTGCAGTTTTACCATGACAAAGTAGTTCTCCGAACTCATCCTAAATTCCTTCCCAAGGCAATGTCAACTTTTCATATCAATCAAAGCATCACACTTCCAATTTTCTTTCCCAAGCCTCATGCCAACAAGAGAGAATCTATGCTCCATACATTAGATTGCAAAAGAGCATTGGCCTACTATAAACAAAGAACTCAGCCTTACTGCAAGTCTTCCCAACTACTCGTATCATTCAACCCAAACTCACAAGGAGCGGCAGTTTCCAAAAGAACCATATTAAACGGGACCATAGACTGCATTCAGTTCAGTCATCCTTCTTCACAAACTCCCTTATCAGGAGCAGTTTCAGCGCATCAACTACGAGCAAAAGCGTCTTCCATTGCACATCTAAGGGATGTTCCCAAAGAGGACAGTTTTGTAGAGCTGCTACTTGGTCCTTAGTTCACATCTTTACTGCTCACTTCTGCTTAGACCATTTAACAGCTACAGATACCATACTGGGACAAGCAGTTTTATCTTGTGTGCTAGACCAGAAAACCATGTCCACTAAGGAGTCAGAAAACAGAAGTCAACTAGGGTATGGAATAGTAGGTAAGATAAGCCACAACCTTTACCTATACCCTTGATTTATTTATATGCTCGGGACTCCCAAATAGGGCTAATTCAGCCTGCTTATTGACGGGGGGAAAAAAGCAAGTTTGCTTATCGTAAATTGTTTTCTGTAGATAGCAGGATGAATTACCCATGCTTCCCACCTCCTCCCTGGACATGTTCTTTCTGCTTCTATACTCTAAGGCTGATGCCTTCTCAGTTTTTTATTAACTGAAGAGTGGCCCTGAGCTGTGCACGGGAAGTGCTGTGCTTGCGCAGCACGAAAGACTTTGAATCTTGAAGAAAAGTGTCTGCTCGACACCTCCAAATAGCAGGGCTAATTCATCCTTGCTTTTTATCAGTCTTACTTTAACTGTCCCTCGAACATCATGTTAGGTCTCTTAAGACACATAACTGGTTTTATCACTGGCTGAGTTGGACCTAATATTGTTTTCAAGGTATTTGATCAGAGCGCACTATCAACTGAAGCTAAAGAAGAAATGTACAAATTATACCCCAGTGCCAGAAGAGCTCACCTTAAAACAGGAGGCAACTTTCCTTACCTGTGCAGAAGTGCTGAAGTTAACTTATACATCCAGGTAAGTCTATTGCAGAAGCTGCAGGGCTTGCACACCTCCTATGAGAACGTGACCCTAAAAGATTTTATGAGGCTGAGTGTTGTCTGATTCTCCCAGGACAAACAGGATGGTAGTCCTCACATGTGAGTGACGTCACTGGACGGAGCCCTATCACGGAAAACTTTTCTGTCAAAGTTTCTAGAACGTTTGACTGGTATACTGAGCATGCCTAGCGTGCCATAATCCCTGTAGCCACAGGGGTCTCCCTTCAGTCTCTTTTTACGTGCTGCAGTTTGCTTCACGGTTAGGAGCTCTGTGAGATTTTCTCACAAAATTTTCCTCATGGAATACTTGAAGTTTACTTCTCCAAAAAACTTCCCTCGCATGGGTCTCCCATCGCGACTTCAATTTTCGTCACTCGGTGAGTGAATTCTCCTGTCTTCGGTCGATTCCTGCCTCCCCCTTTTTTCGATGTCCGCAGGCCATCAATCGTTTTTGGGCCTCCCCTTTTTTCTATCATGGCAACAGGTTTTAAAAAATGCCCAGAGGGTCCCCGTACCATGTCTATTACCGACCCACATGATGTCTGTGTGCTGTGCCTCTGCTCATCACACAACATTTCTCACTGCCCAAGTTGTGCCCAGATGACCCTGAAGGGTAGGCAGGTTCGCCTCGACAAGATGGAGTCCCTTTTTAAAATCAGGTTGACTCCATCAATGTCCACCCAGTCATCACCGGCAGGAGCATCAAAGAAACTTGTCGTCAAACCTCGCCAGGAGCACCAGGGCAGCGGTGACCATCCGCTCCATACAAAGCATCCGCATCGTTTTCCTCGGTGTCGGAGAAAGACCGGACCGAGCACCGAGGGAAGCACCGACGCGAGTCTACTCCCGGTGCTGACACCGCATCGGCCTCGATGGCTATCGAGCCAATTTCGAAGAGGACATGGGTAGAGGAACCTCCAACCTCCTCTTTACCTGAGATACCGAGGCGATCCCCACCAACATCGGTGCCGGGTACTGAGCCCCCACAAATTCCTGTGGAGGTGCCAGTAGCACCTAGCCTGCCTCTCCCTGTTGCTGCGATAACAGCAGCTTTCAGGGAGGAACTGGATGGTCTCATCCGCCAGGCAGTGCTCGATGCTCTCCAAGACCTACAGACATCGGAGCCAACAATGTTTACACCGCTGCTAAACCGACTGAATACGCTCATCGGTGCCCTTCCAACACAACCTAGGCCACCGATGCCAAAGCAACCCGAAAAGTCTCTGAAAGCCCTGATACCCATTCCAGGGTCCTCAGAAGACGAAGACACAGACTCCAGTCCTCTTCAACACCGATTACACCAATGCCGGATCCGATGCCTGGTCCATCAGGGCTCTCGGGACCGAGATGCCCACGTTTCCTTTGGTGCCACTGAAATCCACATTGGTGCCACCGCATCTTCCATCCAGACCATCGAAGGATCCATCGGTGCCAACACATCCTACAGTACCAACCTTCTTTCCGCCTTCAGGACCTTTTCTGACACATGGGAAGATGTTGACACCGACACATCCACGGAGGACATCTTATCAGAACCATCTCCTCCGGAAGAAAGGAGAAAATCTCCCCCAGAAGACCTCTCCTTTGCAAATTTTGTAAAGGAAATGTCAGAGACAATCCCCTTTGACCTGATTACAGAGGAGGACACACGCCATAAAACATTGGAAGTTCTCCAATTTTTTGATGCTCCAAAGGAAGTTATGGCTATCCCTGTCCACGAGGTGCTTGTGGATCTCCAACATAGTCTCTGGGAGCATCCTTGTACTGTCCAACCAGTGAATAGGAGGACAGATGCAACTTATCTGGTCCAACATATATTCCTGGATTCCAAAAGCCACAACTATCCCATCAGTCAGTGGTAGTTGAATCCGCACAGAAAAAGGCCAGGCGTCTGCGCCCTCACTCTTCAACACCTCCTGGCAAAGACCAAAAATTCTTGGATATTTTGGGTCACAAGATGTTTCAGGGCTCATTGCTAGTGTCAAGCATAGCTGCATATCAACTTTACATGACACAATATCAAAGAATCTCTGGAAGCAGGTTCAGGGAATATCTGACTCTCTCCCCCAACAAGAAGAAGATAGCCTCAAAGCCATACTACAGAAAGGCCTTGAGGCTGGGAAACATGAGGTTGGGCTGCTTACGACTCCTTTGAAACTGCTTCTCACTTGGCAATGGGAATCAGCACCAGGAGGTGGACTTGGCTGAAAGCATCTGACTTGAGACCTGAAGTACAACTCGCTGATTTGCCATGTACTGGTGACAACCTATTCGGCGACAAGATACAGGATGCAGTGGCTTAACTAAAAGACCATAACGAGACCCTGCGTCAATTGTCTACAGTTACTACCGAGGGCCCTTCCTTTGCGAGAAGGGACCCTAGAAAACCATTTTATCGCCCACGCAGATATTACCCACCTACATCTCGCGTGAGGCCAACAAAGCCGTCTTAGGACATCCTCGACAGCCCAAGCCATCCAGGCCTCAGCCACCACTGCAAACAGGCCAAGCCTCTGGATTTTGAAATCTATCCAGAGAACAGCAGCCACTCCACAAATCCAAAACCAGATTTGCCAGTAGGAGGTAGACTTCACCATTTCATAACCAACTGGCTCAGCATTACCACAGACCAATGGGTTATATCCATCATAACCCAGGGATACCATCTAAACTTCCTCATGGTACCCCCCAGATTCACCATCCAATCCACTGTGGATGCAAAAAGATCACACAATCCTTCTAGAGTCAGAACTCTCCACCTTTCTGGGCACCAGGGCTGTGGAACCCATTCCCCGGGCACAGCAGGGCAGAAGATTCTACTCTCGCTACTTTCTCATTCCAAAGAAATCAGGTGGCCTCTGCCCCATTCTAGACCTCCGCAATCTCAAAAATTTCTATGAAAAGAAAAATTCAGGATGGTGTCCCTCGGCAGCATGCTTCCCCTTCTGCAAAAAGGAGATTGGCTCTGTTCTCTGGATCTTCAGGACACTTATGCTCACATTCCAATATTCCCACATCACCGCAAATACCTGCGTTTCCTAGTGAGACATCAACGTTATCAGTACCGGGTTCTGCCTTTCGGACTTACCTCAGCACCCCATGTATTTACAAAGTGCGTAGCAGTTGCTGCGGCCCATCTATGCAAAAAAACATACACGTCTTTCCTTACCTGGACGACTGGCTGATCAAAAGCCATTCCAAACAAGGAGCTCTCGACACTCTCAAGCTCACTATCAATCTGCTACGCTCGTTGGGATTTCTCATCAGTTACCAAAAATCCCACTTGAAACCATCTCACCTCCTTACTTTCATTGGAGCAGATTTGGACACCACAGTCGCAAAGGCATTCCTGCCCAACGACCGTGAGACAAACTCTCCAGACTTGCTACATCTCTGCGCACAAAAAAAACAGCCTCAGCCCATCAATTCTTAATATTGCTGGGCCACATGGCTTTCACGGTCCACGTCACTCCTCTATGGCCAGGCTGGCCATGAGAATCACTCAATGGACTTTGAAATCTCAGTGGCTCCAAGCCACTCAACCTCTTTCATCCCGAATTCAAGAAACCCACCAGCTACGTCTATCGCTCCTCTGGTGGACAAACAAAGCAACTTGCTGACAGGTCTACCCTTCCAGCAACCAATTCTGCAAGTGATGTTAACCATAGACGCATCCAACTTGGGTTGGGGAGCTCTTGTGAACAACCTCCTAACTCAAGTTTCTTGGACACAGCTCGAAGCAATGTTTCAGATCAACTTCCTAGAGCTTCGAGCTATACGTTATGCTCTATATGCATTCAAGGACTGCCTTTCACACAAGACTGTTCTCATACAAACAGACAACACAGTTGCAATGTGGTACTTGAACAAGCAGGGCGGCACAGGCTCTTATCTCCTCTGCCAAGAAGCCGCGCAGATCTGGGCCTGGGCCCTTGCATACTCCATATATCTCCGGGCCACTTATCTGGCAGGCATACAGAACGTAGCAGCAGATTGCCTCAGCCGACAGTTCCATTCCCACGAGTCGTCTCTGGATCCTGTGGTAACTACTAGTATTTTCCATCAACCAACAATAGACCTCTTTGCATCCGAATTGAATCACAAATTGGACAGATTCTGCTCCCTGCACAGGCAATAAAACAAGTTAGCCATGGACGTCTTCGCTCACCCCTGGAACACAGGCCTCCTATACGCGTATCCCCCGATACCACTGATAGCCAAAACTCTCGTGAAGCTACAACAGGACAAAGGGTCAATGATACTTATAGCCCAGACTGGCCTCTACAAGTGTGGTTTCCCATGCTTCTCGACCTCTCGATCAGAGAACCCATTCGCCTGGGCACTCTCATAACTCAGAACCAAGGCATGTTATGCCATCCAAACCTTCAGACCCTATCCCTCACAGCCTGGATATTGAAAGCTTGATCCTCCAACCACTCAACCTTTCAACTGAAGTCTCTCAAGTGCTTGTAGCTTCACGAAAGCCTTCCACATGAAAATCCTATCGTTCTAAGTGGAATAGATTTACCATATGGTGCATGCAAAAAGGTATCCCCTTTTCCTGCCCCACGCCATCTTTATTAGACTATCTCTGGCACCTTTCAGACTCTGGTCTCCAGACTTCTTCAGTGAGGGTACACCTGAGTGCCATCTCAGCTTACCACAAAGGAGTTGGAGATGCCCTGGTAACAGTGCAACCCCTTGTGAGTAGGTTGATAAAGGGCCTACTCCAAATTAAGCCCCCTCTAAGGCCACCATTCACTGAATGGGACCTAAATATAATACTTAGAAGGCTCATGCACTCCTTGTTTGAGCCTTCGCACTCCTGCGATGTTAAATTTCTTACATGGAAAGTTCTCTTCCTAGTAGCCATTATATCTGCTTGAAGGGTTAGTGAGTTACATACCCTATACCAGGTTCCTACATGACCCTAAATTCCTTCCCAAGGTGGTTACTGACTTCCACTTGAATCAGTCTATAGTCTTGCCCACCTTTTTCCAAGGCTTCACTCTCACCAAGGCAAGAGTTTTACACACCTTGGATTGTAAACGTGCACTTGCATTTTACCTAGGCCGCACTGCAGTCCATAGGAAATCCACCCAACTCTTTGTTTCTTTTGACAAAAACAGACTAGGAGTTGCAGTGGGCAAACAAACTCTCTCCAACTGGCTAGCAGACTATCAAATTCTGCTATGAAAAAGCAGGCCTTCCTCTCCAGGGACGAGTGAAGGCGCACTCAGTAAGAGCCATGGCAACCTCAATAGCACACTGTTCAGTACCGATTGTTGAGATCTGTAACGCTGCAACATGGAGCTCTCTTCACACATTTGCAGCACATTACTGCCTGGACAAGGAAGGATGTCAAGACTCTGCCTTTGGCCAATCCGTCTTGAAGAACTTATTTCCAGTATAATCCCAACTCCTTCCACATCCACTGCTGTGATTTTCAGGCTGCCTCATTTTTACCATCAGTACACCAGTTGTTGTGCCTGTTGCACAAGTTGTAAGCTATTGGTCCAAAGAAATATGAGTCAGCCTGTAGCTTGCTAATCACCCATATGTGAGGACTACCATCCTGCTTGTCCTGGGAGAAAGCAGAGTTACTTACTTGTAACAGGTGTTCTCCCAGGACAGCAGGATGCAGTCCTCACAAAACCCACCCGCCACCCCACGGAGTTGGGTCCGAAACGTTTTATTTTATTTTTTCACTCGCACTTTTTGCTACAAAGAGACTGAAGGGAGACCCCTGTGGCTACAGGGATTATGGCATGCTGGGCATGCTCAGTGTGCCAGTCAAAAGTTCTAGAAACTTTGACAGAAAAGTTTTCCGTGAGAGGGCTCCGTCCAGTGACGTCACCACATTTGAGGACTACATCCTGTTACAGGTAAGCAACTCTGCTTTCCATGTTTTCATTAGCACATGTCCAGTCTTGGCTTTGTGTGTCTTTCCAGTGCTGTCATCCTGCAAAGGTCAAAAGACTGTCAGGAAACCATGTGATTGGGCTTCAGAGGAAAATTATTTCCTAACATTGAGAGCCGCCACAGGACAGAAAAGACATGTCTTCCAAGAACTAGGTTTTCAATTTCTGCTTTGAAATAAGCAGGGCTTGGGTGTGCACCTGACTCTGCTCCTTCACTGCTTTGCACTTTTTCTTCTTTGACGGTTTTCCTAGCTTTACCTGGTCATGACGATGACCAAAAGAAGAGGCAAAACGATGTATTTTTCCCATAGTCTTCTATGCTCCTATTTTATTAAGGGATATTTACTGGAGTTTGTCTGGTGCTACCCTGGGACTGGTAGTTGGTGCAGCCTCATCCTATTCTGAACTGGTCCCTGCCCTGATGAGATTCACCCGCAAAAAGGTTCACGCCAACATGTTCGCTATCTCTTTGCAATCTGAATTTGGCCCAGACAGCAATCTGTTATTTTCGACCCTTAATGAAAAACTGGTGACCTAGACGCAGTGTTCCCTTCTTGGGAACCTCTGGTTTGTTTTTGTGGCCTTCCTAGTTCTTGCAACACTAGGGATTGCAACACTTGGTTGAATTTTTCTAATTGTAAGAAGGTTGCTTAGCTTTATTTGGATTACTTTATAAAAAATTAAGTTTAACAGAAAATGAACATTTATTAGTTTACTGTCCCCTTGTCACAGATTACAGTACAAAAGTAAACTAAGAGCATAACTGCCCAATGCGAGGTCTTGTCCTTTTTTAAAAGGGAATTAGATTTGTTGGTATTGTTTCTAAACTAACATCACACAGCCTAGAACTGTGCTCCTCAGAATCCCTTCTTTCAATCTCCTAGATTCACTTGAGACAGTTCCACGGCACCCGCTATGCTGCCATCGATCCATCTATGGTCAGTGCTGAAGAGCTGGAAGTGGAGAAGGGCAGCGGTGGGGTCACAGAGCTGCAGTAGGTCCTCCCGCTCACAACTAAGTGCATTTACTCTAATTCCACAGCAGTCTTCCTGGACAGGTGCTTGCCTTGCTCTGTCTTGTACCCATTTTCCACATCCTACTTTGTGACTAAAATATTCTCCTTGAAATGGGAGCTGCCAACGTGAGATTCTCTCAGTCCATGGACCTGGTATCTTCAGTTCCTTTTTTTTTTTTTTTTTTTTTTGTTAACCTTCAGATAAATGAACTACTCTGGATTGGTCCCAAACATTCTTCCTTTTTAGGAACTGCAACCAGACTCAGATTCCTGCAAATGCCATGTTATTTCCATTTTTAATACTTTCCTGTAACTGTGAATTTTGCACATGCTGATTATGTATTAACTTGCAAGTGTTTTATAATCTTGTAGTGTATAGTTACATACATCAGTTTTTTTTGGGTTTTTTAAGAATATACCATTTCAGTTTTTGATATATTGTGTTATGTAAGGTGACTTTTCCAGCCAGAAACAGCACATTAATGATTTGTCAGTTTTGTTGTGCTGCACCAGTGGCTTTGAATAAATTCTTATTTCACCAAGATTTTCTACAGTTAGTTCATTTGTACCCAAATATAACTGCTGGCCACTGTATAATCTGCATCCTAGCTTGGCAGTGAGACACAGATGTGACAAGAGAGTTCTCCAGACCCACGTCCCTCCTCCTGTAAGATCACAGGCCTTTGCTTCCCCACTGCCAGGAATCCTGTGTGTAGCCTATGAAACCAGATAAACTGCATGCATTCCCAGTCTCTCTAGTGGGAGGCCATTCTATGCAGTCATCCTGCCTGCAAAGAAATATTTCCTTCATCTAAGGTGATAGCGTGACCTCCATATTCTAGCACTTCCTTTCCAAATGAAAATGGTTTGATCTTATGCTTTCTTTTTACCTTTATAAATGTCTCTAGTATTTATTTATTTAAAGTTTTTTATATTCCGCGGTTCGTTAGCAAACATCACCTCGGTTTACAGAGAACATTAAATTAGCAACAGGCTGTATATCCCCCTCCCCTATAAAGAAAGGGTCTGCACCCTCTGTTTGAGGCTAGGCTTGTGCCCATCTTTAGCCACCATCTAGCAAGGCTGGTGCCCCATCTCTTCCAAGAGGTGAACATAAGATCTGCCATACTGGGTCAGACCAAGGATCCATCCAGAATCCGGTTTCCAAAGGTGGCTAATCCAAGGCACAAGTACCTGGCAAGTGCCCAACCATTAGATAGATTTTCTTCGATTTGTTTTAAATGAGCTACTTGCTAACTTCATGGAGTGGCCAGTGGTCCTCCTATTATCTGAGATGGAATTAGGTGGCTCTTTGCCAAATTCACCCCCCAGCTTTGCGCTTGGCAGGGGGGGGAACCTTTTTCCCCACCATCTACGCTTTGATTCATGGCTCGGTGCTGGTGAGTTTAAGCTGCCTAGGGCTTTGTGCAGCGTGTGTTTCAGGAGGAGGAGAAAGATCTTCAGAGCCCCCAGCAGCCATGAAGCGGAGTGCCCACTCCTGCACAATGGCTGAGAGAGAGAGGTTCTGTGGGCACCATGCCTTCGGTCTCTGTCAGTGCAGGTCATTTTGGGTGCTCATATGGCTTTACCCGCACCAATGGGGGGAGAAGGGGATTTTCCCCCGAAGCTTTCTCCAGATGAGGAATGCTGCTTCAAATCTGCCTAATTCCCTGTACGTACCCGGATCAGTCCAGACTCCTGGGTTATGCCCCCCCTCTAGCAGATGGAGACAGAAGTTTACAAACAAAACTCCGCCTTATCTAGGCTGGTGCCACCTACAGTCTGGCAGTCTTCTTCTGTCTCCTAGCAGGTGGAGAGGGTGCAAAACCTGCAGTCTGGATTGAGGCCTAGTGTAAAAAAAAAAAAAAAATATATAGATATTGTGAGTTAATTTTGGTTCCTAGGGGTTTCCTTGGATTTTTGGTGAAAGCCGGGACCGCAGTTGTCTGCCTGCAGGTCCGGTTGGTCTCCTCCCGGTGAGTGGTGAGGTCCCGCTGGGGCCATCCCCCCGGGGAGTTGAGCGCGCTGAGGGTGGGCTACGGGGCC
Source organism: Rhinatrema bivittatum (assembly GCF_901001135.1). Lineage (NCBI taxonomy): Eukaryota > Metazoa > Chordata > Amphibia > Gymnophiona > Rhinatrematidae > Rhinatrema > Rhinatrema bivittatum. The sequence continues at coordinate 82,619,827 of NC_042627.1, read as the reverse complement.
CTTGCCAGCGGGGTGTTGTTGGTCATTAGCCTGGGGGTGATACCGGGGAGCTCGGTTCACTCCCCCCAGGTGGACCCGGAGCCGGCGGCGAACGGTAAAGAAAAAAAAAAAAAAAAAAAAAAAAGTTGTTTTTTGTTTCTTGCCTGTGTTGCTTTCTTGCTCTTCTCTCCCTGTCCGGGCTTCTTGGTTCGCGAAGGGGGGGGAACGCGAGAGGTGCCACGGTTTGTTGTTCTTCTGCTTCGGGGGTTGTTTTCCTCAGCATGCCGCGGCGATCCGTCTGTCGGGCCTGCGGGGCGGCCCGTCGCCTCTCCCGGGACAGCCTTTGTTCTGGCTGCGTTTCAGGAGGTGAGGGCGTCTCAGCAGGGCCTGTGGCGATGCGGCAGACGCATACAGCGGCTCCGGGGCAGAAATCGGGGGCAGCAGGTCCATTCCCGCGGAGCGCGGGAACGGGCGCCATTTTGGAGGCGCTTGCCTCAGGGGCGGGAAGATCCGCCATTTTGTTGCCGGTGGCGGCAGCTCCGGCGGCGTGTGAGCCGGAGGATTTGCCTCCGGCCCTGTCCCCGCAACGGAGGGTCTCCGAGGGGGACCAGTCTCCGGTTGATAGCGATCCGGAAGGGGATCCGGATCGCAGCTCCTCTGACTCCTTCACATCTGAGTTTGTGCGGGTGATGCACAAAGCTTTCGAGGCGCGGCGGCAGGCCAGAAAGCGTGGCATACATGGTTTGGATCGGGGTAAGGTGTCCAGTAAGCGGGCCCGGCCTAGCCAGGTAGCGGAGATCCCGGGGGGAACCCGCCCGCTCCGGTTGGGGGTCCCGCGGGGGGGCGCTTGACCCGGAGTCCGACTCCGAGGATCTGGAGGAGCCAGATCCGCCGTCTCAGCTGCGTGGTGTTGATGGGGAAGGTGAGCAGGGAGCTGATGGTTTGGGCGGTCCCTAGACGGCGGTGGGGGATGACCCCAAGGTGGTGCGTCTGTTTCGGCGCGACGAGTGGGCGCCGTTGATTCCTGCTATCCCCGTGGTTTTGGGGTTGCGGGGACCGCCAACGGCTTTCCGTTCAGCTTCGGATTTGCTCTTTAAGGAGTGGGACACTCTTGATCTGGGGCTGAAGTTGGCCAAGGCCATGGACAAGCTCTATCCCCTGACGGAAGACGCGCTCGAGCTGTTCAAAGTCCCGAGGCTAGACTCGGCGGTGGCGGCGGTGACGAAGCGGGCCACCATCCCGGTAGCGGGTGGAACAGCTCTTAAGGATCTGCAGGACCGTAAGCTGGAGGTGCAGCTTAAGAAGGTCTTTGAGGTGTCTGTCTGTAGTAATTTTTCCCTGCGCGCGGGGCTCAGATGGGCTCAGCAACTATCGGCTAACGAAGCGCTCTCGCAGGAGGAAGCGCTGCAGGCAGCTCGCTTGGAGGCGGTATTGCCTATAGCGCGGATGCTTTTTATGATTTGCTCCGTACTTCAGCGCGGGCAATGGTTTCTGCGGTGGCTGCAAGGTGGTTGTTATGGCTGCGGCACTGGGCGGTGGCTGCGGCACTGGGCGGTGGACGTCTCGTCGAAGGCTCGCTTAGGCTCTCGGCCGTTTAAGGGTCAGCTGCTTTTTGGCAAGGAGCTGGAGGATTTGATTGAGTCATTGGGCGAGAACAAGGTCCTTCGGCTGCCGGAGGACAGGCCACGGTCTAGGGGGAATCCGGCCGCGCGGGGTAGGTTCCGTGGTGGGCGTAGACCCCGTAATGCGCGGGGTTCGGTTTCCTCATTCCGCCATAATGCGTCACGGCAGCAATTGTACACGCAGTCCGTTCGCGGGCGCAGGTTTGGCAGACCCGGGGCCGGGACCGGAACCCCGGGCGGTAAGCCTTCCCAATGATGGGCTGCCGGTCCACTCCCCGGTTCCGGTGATAGGCGGCAGGTTGGCGCAGTTCGCCGGGGAGTGGGCCAAGATCACGTCGGATCAGTGGGTGCTGGACGTGATAAATCGCGGCTACGCGTTAGATTTTGCACAGCGGCCCCGGCCTTGTTTCATGGTGTTGCCCTGCGGTTTTTCCGAGAAGCGTCGGGTGTTCAGGGGCACAATTCGGCATCTACTGACGTTAGGCGCGATCGTTCCAGTACCGTTCCACGAGATGCGAGGCGGCCGGTATTCAATTTACTTCCTGGTGCCAAAGAAAGAAGGCACCTTTCATCCGATCTTCGATCTCAAAGGCGTAAACAAGTGCTTGCGGGTACCACGGTTCCGCATGGAGACGCTACGGTCGGTCGTTGCATCGGTGCATCAAGGGGAGTTTCTCGCGTCCCTGGATCTCACGGAGGCGTATTTGCATATCGGAATTCGCACGGATCACCAACGCTACCTACGGTTCGCAGTGTTGGGGCAGCATTTCCAGTTCCAAGCCTTACCATTCGGTTTGGCGACAGCCCCGCTGACTTTCACAAAGATCATGGTGGTGGTAGCTGCGCACCTTCGCAAGGAGGGGTGTCTGGTCCATCCGTGTCTGGACGATTGGTTGATTTGAGCAAAGTCCGAGCGTCTCTGTCGGTTGGCGGTACACCGCGTGGTCGGGTTGCTGCAGAGCCTTGGTTGGGTAAGCAATCGGGCCAAGAGTCGGCTGGAACCGTCGCAATCCCTGGAGTTTTTGGGAGCCCTGTGCGACACAAGCCGGGGCATGGTATATCTGACGCAGGAGCGCAGAGACAAATTACAGTGGCAAGCCCGACGCTTATTAGCCAAGTCCATGCCGGTTGTCTGGGACTATCTACAGTTGGTAGGGTCTATGACTTCTACGCGAGAATTGGTTCCCTGGGCGTTCGAGCATATGCGGCCCTTACAATTAGCGTTACTCTCCCGTTGGAACCCGGTGTCGGAACAGTTCCAGCTTCCACTGCCACTGCCGCAATCCGCCCGCTCCAGCATGGCCTGGTGGCTTTGTGCCAGCAACCTAGCCAAGAGGATCTCGCTGGCAGTGCCCTCATGGATGGTGGTTACCACGGATGCCAGCCTGTACGGATGGGGTGCGGTGTGTCTCCGAAAGTCGGTACAGGGCACATGGTCCCCGAAGGAGGCGTCGTGGTCCATCACTCGGTTGGAGACCAGGGCGGTGCGGTTAGCCCTGCGGGAGTTGTTATCATTAGTACGAGGCAGGGCAGTTCGGATTCTGTCGGACAATGCCACAGCGGTGGCCTACATCAACCGTCAAGGCGGCACCAGAAGTCTACCGGTGGCCGTCGAGGCGCGACAGCTGATGGCATGGGCCGAACGGCATCTTCAGTGCATAGCGGCATCTCACATTGCGGGAGTTGAAAATGTTCAAGCGGATTTCCTGAGTCGCAATCGGCTAGTTCCCGGCGAGTGGGAGCTCGCGGATGTAGCGTTTCAGAGCATCTGTGCCAGGTGGGGAACACCGGTTCTAGATCTGATGGCGACGTTCAAAAAGAAAAAAAGAAAAATGCCAAGGCCCCGCGATTCTTTGCCCGCCGCCGGGAAACGGGGGCGGAAGGGGTCGACGCCCTCGCGTTGCCTTGGCCGACAGGGGTACTCCTTTATGTCTTCCCTCCGTGGCCCCTTATCGGACGCACGCTGAGGCGCATTGAGCTTCATCCGTCGCTAGTGATTCTAGTCGCACCCGAATGGCCGCGCCGGCCGTGGTTCGCGGGTCTTCAGAACTTGAGGTTGGAAGCTCCTCTTCGGTTTCCATATGTGCCGGACCGTCTGCATCAGGGTCCCGTTTGTTTCGACCAGGTCGGATGTTTTTGTCTAGCGGCATGGCCTTTGAGAGGCGTAGGTTGAAGAAACGGGGATACTCGGATGCGGTGGTCACGACTCTGTTGCGGTCGCGCAAGCCTTCCACGTCTCTGGTGGGTGTGCGTGTATGGTCGATCTTTGAGTCGTGGTGCCTGGCGCAGGATATTCGGCCAGCGCAGGCCTCGGTGCCCGAGGTGTTGTGTTTTCTACAAGATGGTTTGGCTAAGGGCTTGTCTTGCAGTTCGCTTAGGGTGCAGGTGGCGGCCCTTGGTTTGCTGCGAGGACAGGTCCAAGGAATGACCTTGTCTTCGCACCCGGATGTCATTCGTTTCCTCCGAGGGGCTAAGCAATTGCGTCCTCCGTTCCGTTTTTCGTGTCCATCCCGGAGTTTGAATCTGGTTCTCAAGGCTTTATGCTCCGTGCCCTTCGAGCCTGCCCGCGGAGCTACCGTGAAGGACCTCACGCTGAAGGTGGTCTTTCTAGTGGCTGTTGCGTCCGCAAGACGGGTATCGGAGCTTCAAGCATTGTCGGGTCGGGAACCCTTTTTGGAGAATTACGGATTCGGGAGTGTCGCTTCGTACTGTGTCTTCCTTCTTGCCTAAGGTGGTATCTGCTTTTCATCTATATCAGACGGTGGATCTGCCTTCGTTGTCGGAAGCTGATACGTCTCTTCCAAATTATAGAGACTTGCGGAGGCTGGATGTGAAAAGAGCCCTGTTACGTTACCTAGAGGTAACGAACCCCTTTCGTAGGACTGATCACCTTTTTTGTCCTGTCCACGGCGCGGCCAAGCGGCTTCCAGGACTACAATTGCCCGTTGGTTGAAGGAGGCAATTGGTTCCGCGTGAAGGCTCATTCTACGCGTTCTCAAGCAGCCTCCTGGGCGGAGTGCAGCCAGGTTTCCGCAGAGGATATTTGTAGAGCGGCGACCTGGAAGTCATTGCATACCTTTGCTCGTCATTATCGCCTGGATGTTCATGCATCAGGTAACGGCAGTTTCGGGTCTGGGGTACTTTGAGCGGGACTCTCCGGTTCCCACCCTGTTTAAAATAGCTCTGGTACATCCCAGGAGTCTGGACTGATCCGGGTACGTACAGGGAAAAGAAAATTAGGTCTTACCTTAGTTAATTTTCGTTCCTGTAGTACCACGGATCAGTCCAGAGTCCCACCCGTCGAGTCTGCTGTGATGAAGGTGAGTCTGATAGCGAGACGGTGGGGTTTCCTATCTTTCCGTTTTGTATCGGTTTCTTCAATTTTCTCTGGTTCGGGTCCCGCTTGGGGGATAGTTGAGCCACTAGTTTTGGTTGGTTGATTACTGTATATAGTTCATTTGTGTTAATTTTGGGGCTTCATCTGCTTTGACATTAAGTAAGACTGCCAGACTGTAGGTGGCACCAGCCTAGATAAGGCGGAGTTTTGTTTGTAAACTTCTGTCTCCATCTGCTAGAGGGGGGGCATAACCCAGGACTCTGGACTGATCCGTGGTACTACAGGAACGAAAATTAACTAAGGTAAGACCTAATTTTCTTTTCTGAGCCCCCAAACCCTTCCCATCCAATATCCAACCCAGTCAGCGAACTCCTTCCCATAAAGGGGACGGACCCGCAGACCAACATGAACGTCCAACTATCCCTCCTCCCAAAACATAACAGATAATGAATACTAACACTGACCAACACCACTAATAAAACAAAACTATGGTGCAGAAATACAGAGAGCAAAGAAAACCAACATGCAGTGATTACAGCACTCCCCTCAGAGTATCACTGCTTCATGCATTAGAAGAAACACTGTAAATATCTTAGTAATAACAGAGTCTCAGCCCTGATCAGAGAGTATTGACTGCGATTCTGTATTCAAATGAGGGCCCGCAGCAAAAAGAGGTGCTAGGGACACTAGTGCGTCCCTAGCACCTCTTTTTGGACAGGAGCGGTGGCTGTCAGCGGGTTTGACAGCCGACGCAGGTTCTCAAACCCACTGACAGCCAAGGGTTCGGAAACCGGACGCCGGCAAAATTGAGCGTCCGGTTTTCAAGCTGCGGGACAATTTCAAATTTTTATTTATTTATTTTTTTTAACTTTTTTTTACTTTCGGGACCTCCGACTTAATATTGCTATGATATTAATATTGCTATGATATGAATCGCGCGGGCATAACTAATAGGGCTATCAACATGCTATGATATTAATATTGCTATGATATGAATCGCGCGGGCATAACTAATAGGGCTATCAACATGCATTTGCATGTTGCGGGCGCTATTGGGTTCGGGGAGGTTGGACGAGCATTTTCGACGTGCTATTACCCCTTACTGAATAAGGGGTAAAGCTAGTGCGTCGAAAACGTGCGTCCAATCGCGGGTTAACAGTGCGCTGCACTGTATCAGCCTGTTAATAAGTTAAAATAACTGATACTTGGTTCCTCACACACCTTTTCATGTTGCTTGAGTCACCTCAACACTCTTGGATTCCCCGCAGCCCAGAACAAGATGGCACCACTGGCAAATCTTCTATCCAGTAACAGATCCTGTGCTGCAGGCTTCCCAAAGGGAAGAAAAGGGGTCCCAGATGAGTGAGGGATCCTTGGCTTCCCAGCACATTTCCTCCAGGAATCCCCTGAGAGCATCAGCCCACCTCACAAATCTCCACAGACCCCCAGATTCTCTATTATAAACCACGCTCAGGGGCCACACTCAGAATACTTCCAATGCTGAATATCATGCACTTCTAGACCCTCCCCCCCCCCCCCCCCGACCTGCACAGCTTCCTGGGAGTTGTAGTTTTTCCCTTTTTCTCTCCTTCATAAGCCTTTGACTTATGTTTTAGTGAGTGCCAGGTCTTGCACTCCCCAGGTAGGCAGAACAGCTGGGGAGGGAGTCATCCAGTGGCCGCATTTGGGGCCCATGATTGCAGAGTTCTGGGAGGAGTTCTGGGATGTGGCCCAGAGCCGAGGAAGGGATAGAAAACAGGGGTGGATGAAGCCTCTGCTCTCAGTAATAGGAAGTCCAGAAGAGCTATGGGAGAGCTGGTTACACTGAGGCAGCTCTGAACAACCAGACACATCTTTCAAGACCGTTATGTAAATTGTGAACTAGGTCCTCACTGTCATTCCCATTTCCTCGCAGCCCCAGGAAGGCTCTCCTGTATGTTTGGCAGAGGAAATCTCCTCCTTAGGGGAGTGCCCGAGACCACAAGGTGGTAATAGTTTGTTGTAAATGTTTGCCTTCAGCTTCCCTTCAGTGATGAAAATCTTTTTTTTTCCTACACCTTGCAGGTTACAGATGAGCACATGGCAACCGTGGTGTCTGTGTTTCTCAAGAATCAGGTGGTATTTGACCCATCCTTCTTCTCAGAACTCGCCCCCTTCTTGGTTTACTTGTCACCTCCAGAATTGTGGACCTTGCCAGCTTTACAGGGAGATGCAGCAGTGTAAGTTTCTTCTTGTGCTATACAGAAAGAGGCCTGCTGGCAGCTTTTCAAACTGCAGCTCAACATCATTTTCACCACAAAACATCTGACTAGTTCTTTCCACCACATATACCACACCAAGCACAGAGCACTAAATAGCACCACCACCAGGTTTACTACAAAAATCAGAGCGCCAGTAAGCAGAGTGCGCCAAACAGCACCAGCCGCCACGTTTACTGCAGTAAACAGAGTGCACCAAATATCACCGGCCGCCACGTTTACTGCAGTAAGCAGAGTGCACCAAATATCATCGGCCGCCACGTTTACTGCAATAAGCAGAGTGCGCCAAATAGTAGCCAAACATCACCGGCCATCAAGTTTACTGTAGTAAGCAGAGTGCCAAATTGCACCGGCCAGCACTTTTACTGCAGAAGCTGCAAAGAGTCCAATAGCACTACCTGCACTGTACACTGCAGAAATCAGTGCTGAATAGTACGAGCTGCCACATCTATTGCAGTAAACACAGAGCGCTGAATAGAACCATTCATCACGGAATATGCCACCATGTTTGCTCGAGCTCGGCAAGTATTATCTCCAGATTCAATTGACAATGTTTGAAATTCTGTGATTGTTTATCTACGCCTAATATTCAGGATTTGTCAGCTTTTCTAGATTTCCCTGTGCCCTGACCCAGATTTACATTGCCTGATTGTGTTTCTAGGACAGAGAAAGCCCACTCTATAAGCTCTGGCTTGTGCCTGTGTGATTTTATCCTCTCATCCGGCCTTGTCTCTCTCTTCCTGAAGGTTAGAGGAAGTAAACCGACAGCTGGAGAGCCTGACTTTGGAGCAGAGGCGAGCGCTGGGGATCTGGCTTGGGAGCTCGGAGAACTTCAGCAGGGTACCCTCCTTATCGGCCTCCTATCTGAAGCAAGCTGGCAGCCTCCTGGCCTTCCTGCCTCTGGAGCCCTTTCAGCAGCTTTCCAGCCAGCAGGTACCGAGCTCCAGCGAAAAGTCTCTTTGTAATCCTGCAGAGCACAGCAATCCCAGGTCCAAGAGAATTGGATCTGAGAGGAGGAACCCTGTGCATGTGGTGCAAGAAAAAGCAGCTCTATTATACCGGTGTCAGCTTTCAAACCCACTGACAGCCACAGGTTCGGAAAACGGACGTCGGCAAAACTGAGTTTTGTTAACTGCTGACCAGTGGGCATTTTTTTTTTTTAATTTTTGGATCCTGCGACTTAATATCGCCAGGATATTAAGTCAGAGAGTGTACAGAACAGCAGTATTTTCTGCTTTTCTACACTTTTCAGGGTCGCTTACTGGCGTTAATTTCTGAGTGCAGAACGTGCAGCTTGGCCGCACATTTTACTTTCTGTATCCTGGGTGACTGACTAAGAGGCTCATTAACATGTATTTGCATGTGATGAGCGCTATTAGTTTCGGGGGGCGGGTTGGCCGCGTGTTTTCCCCGCACTATTACCCCTTACAGCATAAGCGGTAATCGACGCCGGTGGGAACGCGAGGCCAATGGCGTGTGCGGGGCCTGCTCATGTCTGGGACCATTCTCGCTCCGGGTTCTCACGCCTTCTTGTCTTCTCTTGTAGGTCGTTCCCCTGCTGAACGTCCTGCTCAGTAACGCCCTGACGCCTGCTCAGGAGCGAGTCCTCGTGGGCCAAGTTCTAACTTACAAAAATGTAACGTTACAGGACATCGTGCTGTAAGTGTGCAATGCGCGCGCTGCACCAGCTCTGGGCTCTGCTGCTTTTCTTGCACCCTTCCTCTTCTCTCCTTTTACTTTCCTGCTGACATGAGCGGCGCTAGTAATGCCTGAAGCTGGGGTGCATCTCCGCTCTTCCCCTGTCAGCTTGATATTCAGTCTTTGCAGTTAGCCAGACACAACACGGCATCAGCTCCTAAACTTTAGCTGCTTAAATCATTCCTCGGCTAAAATTGCATGCAGGGCAGCACTGAAAGTTTTCTGCCTAGCCCAGATATTCAGCTAATTCTGCTGCCCTAACGCTAGCCGGAAAGCTAAAATTAAACAGAAATGCGGAGCTGCAACCAATTTTCCCCACCCCTCCCCAAGAAATGAAATAAAATGTTGCACTCCCCACCCCATCCCATCCCCTAACCTTACAAAAGCTCCTTCTCCTGGATGCAGAGCCCAGCACTGGGAATCTAAAATTAGGGTGAGTTTTCCCTAGTGTTGGGCGCTTTATAAATGCAATAAATGTATGTGCATCACTTTGCACTTGTCCACATTAAACTTCAGCTGCCATTTACATGCCCAGTGCTACACTCGCACAGCCTCACACTGTGCCTACATCATTAATGAATAAATTAAACAGCACTGGGCCTCGGAGTCCACTGTTCTCTTTTCTCCACTAGGAAAACTGACATTAAATCCTGCCCTCTGTTTTATGTTTTGTTTTGTAACATTTTGCAATAGACAATAGGCCATTACTTCCTGTCTCTTATGAGGGGACCTTGTGAAATGCCTTCTGGAAATCCATACCCTGTCTTGGTCAGCAATCCTTTCTCACATGCTTAGGTGTAAACAAGCAACGTGGATAAAGCAGAGCCCATCTAGTAGCTTAAATTCCTAAATGCATGCTGGCTCTTTCCCATTAAGCCATGTTTATTCATGTGCCCAGTATTTTACCAAGCACCGACGACAGGCCCATCAGTCTGCAGCTGCTTGGGTCATTCCCAGGAAGCCCAGTCCTCGGGTACAGAGGCAGATGTGAATGATAGGTTACAGATTACCAGTGGTAGGTTTGCAAGTTCATATTTGAATTGCTTTAGCAGTCTGGGGTGAATACCGCCCGGTCCTATGATTTGCTATTTTGCTCTAGCACTGCTTCCAGATTCAGTTCCTCGGAGTAATTACCTAGAAAGAAACGGTTCATCGTTCTCATCTGTAAACATCGATGTGATGAATTTGTTTTGGTTTCCTACTCTTGTCTTGTCCTCCCTAAGTGTCTGCCTTTTACCTCTCCCCTCCCCAATTCACACCCTTCCAATATACTTGAAAAGATTTTTTATTATTGCTTTTTGCGTTTTTGGCAAATCTCCCCTCAAATTCCCTCTTAGTCTACATTATTAGTATTTTACGTTTAATTCCTATTTTCCTCATTAGGCTCTGCTTTCCATTTTTTGAAAGGATTTCTTTTTGGCTTTGTCCTCTTACTGCTCCATTTAGCCACGTTGCTGGATGCTTGTTCTCATTTTCACCCATTTTAATTTGTGGAATGCATTTTCTCAAGGCTTCCAAAATGGAATTTTTTTAATGACCAGCAATGGAAAAACTGAGTGGAAACTGAATTTCAAACAACTCTACACATCACAAGTACAGTTCAAATCACATAGTAGATTTGTAAGTAGCATCAGATTTATGACTAAAATATAACATTTCAGTCATTTATCGGTGTAACATCATTTCATGGCACAATTTAAAAGCTCTTTCTTTCTATGAAGTGCATTTTCAAAAGATGTGCACATGAAATAGCACGTACATGAGTATGAGGTACAGAGAAGGGCGACCAAAATGATAAAGGGGATGGAACAGCTTCCCTATGAGGAAAGACTAAAGAGGTTAGGACTTTTCAGCTTGGAGAAGAGACGGCTGAGGGGGGATATGATAGAGATGTTTAAAATCATGAGAGGTCTAGAACGGGTAGATGTGAATCGGTTATTTACTCTTTCGGATAATAGAAGGACTAGGGGGCTCTCCATGAAGTTAGCAAGTAGCACATTTAAAGCTAATCGGAGAAAGTTCTTTTTCACTCAACGCACAATTAAACTCTGGAATTTGTTGCCAGAGGATGTGGTTAGTGCAGTTAGTATAGCTCTGTTTAAAAAAGGATTGGATAAGTTATTGGAGGAGAAGTCCATTACCTACTATTAATTAAGATGACTTAGAAAATAGCCACTGCTATTATTAGCAATGGTTACATGGAATAGACTTAGTGTTTGGGTACTTGCCAGGTTCTTATGGCCTGGATTGGCCTCTGTTGGAAACAGGATGCTGGGCTTGATGGACCCTTGGTCTGACCCAGCATGGCATGTTCTTGTATGATATTTTAAAAACTGCAACATGCGCACGTATATTGGGGACTGTAAAACTTGTGGGTGGGGTGTTGTGGGAGGGGCCTAACATATCCGTGATAAACTGCTGTGTTTCAACCTTCCAAAGCGATGGCATAACCTTTACTGGAGAATATTTACTCCTGCTCAATATCTGGTGTTAAGTTATTGTAAACTTCTCAAAAGTGTAAAGATGAGTGGGTGAAGGGTCTGGGTGAAATGGGGGGCTTCAGGCTGAGAGCGAGGAGAGTCTTCCTCAGCTGCTGCTGGTAATTTCATTGCCACTCACTTATTATAAAATCTGAATAACGGGGGATGAATGCATCTAAGTAACAGCAAAGCCCTTTAAAATTCAAAATATAAATAGGAGGGTATATCATGTGTACTCTTATCCGGCTAAATTCCAACTTAGCCAGACTGACTCCAGCGTTATTTATAATGGAAACAGGGATGGACCCACCAGGCCTCTCTGCTCCCAGCCCCAGGGGACCCTCCCCCCAGAGATACTTGTGGCTCTGGCCTTTAAGGTGGAGCAGGCTCGATGCCCGGCCCCGCACAGGTTAAGGAGATTTTAGGGCTGAAAGTGAAAACCACTTCATTTAGAAACGTGTGATGGCAAGTCACATTCATAATTTCTCTACATTTGTTATTTCATTCTTCATCCCAATATCTTTATTTCAAGAGCAAAATCTCAGCCTCAGAGGAACTGTGAGAGATTGACCGAAGAAAGAAACTGGTGATCTGACCTGGCTTTTGCTATAAAAAATGCCAAATGTTATGTTTCAGTCTCCCATCCGATGCCACTTACAAGTCTGCTGTGTGATGTGGAGAGCTTTCTGAGGTTTTCTCTCTTGCCGGTTGATGTGTGGGTAACTCTTCTTTCCTTATTTTTGTAATGTTTAATAATGCCCATGCCGCATGCAGATTTTGACCCTTGCCCCTGCTCCTTTTAGTTTCATCTTCTGTTATTGTGGTAGTTGCATTTATTTTTCTGCTCCGATGATCACCATTGCCAAGAAGCTGCAGCACCATGTCCTCTTGCACCGGACCCTGCATTGCACCCCCTGTCTCCGGTCTCGTTGCTTCTGTGCCCCCAGGAAGCACTCGCTTGTGACGCCTTCTCAGGCAGGAGCAGCAGAGGCTTGCAGTGATCTGAATACCTGCAGACCGGGAGGGGGAGATTGGTTGCTCACTAGCCCACTACTTTTGTTTTGCTTTTAAAATTCAAAAGCCTGGTGAGTGGCAAAGTTTCCCGGATAAGTGCCACGTAATGATTTCTCTGCTCCCCTGCGCTTTGTTTGTGTTCCCAGCTTGAATTCTGCCACTGTGGCTAGCGTGCACTCTCTCCTTCCTTATGCCCTTCCCTCCCTCCCCATTCCTAGGCAGAAGCCCTTCTTCACTGTCTTATCCCAGTTCCTGTTGGGATAAAGGTGAACCGGTAGATATAGTATACTTGGATTTTCAGAAGGCGTTTGACAAAGTTCCTCATGAGAGGCTTCTAGGAAAAGTAAAAAGTCATGGGATAGGTGGCGATGTCCTTTCGTGGATTGCAAACTGGCTAAAAGACAGGAAACAGAGAGTAGGATTAAATGGGCAATTTTCTCAGTGGAAGGGAGTGGACAGTGGAGTGCCTCAGGGTTCTGTGTTGGGACCCTTACTGTTCAATATATTTATAAATGATCTGGAAAGAAATACGACAAGTGAGATAATCAAATTTGCAGATGACACAAAATTGTGCAGAGTAGTTAAATCACAAGCAGATTGTGATAAATTGCAGGAAGACCTTGTGAGACTGGAAAATTGGGCATCCAAATGGCAGATGAAATTTAATGTGGATAAGTGCAAGGTGATGCATATAGGGAAAAATAACCCATGTTATAATTACACGATGTTGGGTTCCATATTAGGTGCTACAACCCAAGAAAGAGATCTAGGTGTCATAGTGGATAACACATTGAAATCGTCGGTTCAGTGTGATGCGGCAGTCAAAAAAGCAAACAGAATGTTGGGAATTATTAGAAAAGGAATGATGAATAAAATGGAAAATGTCATAATGCCTCTGTATCGCTCCATGGTGAGACCACACCTTGAATACTGTGTACAATTCTGGTCGCCGCATCTCAAAAAAGATATAATTGCGATGGAGAAGGTACAGAGAAGGGCTACCAAAATGATAAAGGAAATGGAACAGCTCCCCTATGAGGAAAGACTAAAGAGGTTAGGACTTTTCAGCTTGGAGAAGAGACGACTGAGGGGGGATATGATAGAGGTGTTTAAAATCATGAGAGGTCTAGAACGGGTAGATGTGAATCGGTTATTTACTCTTTCGGATAGTAGAAGGACTAGGGGACACTCCATGAAGTTAGCATGGGGCACATTTAAAACTAATCGGAGAAAGTTCTTTTTACTCAACGCACAATTAAACTCTGGAATTTGTTGCCAGAGGATGTGGTTAGTGCAGTTAGTGTAGCTGTGTTTAAAAAAGGATTGGATAAGTTCTTGGAGGAGAAGTCCATTACCTGCTATTAAGTTCACTTAGAGAATAGCCACTGCCATTAGCAATGGTTACATGGAATAGACTTAGTTTTTGGGTACTTGCCAGGTTCTTATGGCCTGGATTGGCCACTGTTGGAAACAGGATGCTGGGCTTGATGGACCCTTGGTCTGACCCAGTATGGCATTTTCTTATGTTCTTATGTTCTTATGTTCTGTTGCTATAGTCAAACAGGGGCAAAAGATGGTGCAGTCAGAGCAGGTCACGATAACAGTGGCGAGGATCCAGCTTTCTATTTGTTTGCATTTCCAGCTTGGGCAGACGAGTCTGCAGCGCACAAGTTTTGGATCTGCTCCCATTCAAGCAGAACGACAGCATCTTCCGTGTGTTGAAGGAGAACCTGATGCAGTGCATTGAGGATGGCGGCCGCGTTCCTGATGACTTGGTAAATACTATCAAAGGGGCCAAACCTTTCTGCTGTCTGGAAGGCAAAGCTTGAATAGGAACCAGATGAATAGTAAATATCTGCAATAATCAGTCTCCGAAATAGTTCCAGCTTAGAGACTTAAATAATTTTGAGATGTCACGCATCCTTTTAGCTCACTTTCAGGCTGATACAGCCCGGGTTTGGTTGCGCGTTTTCAATGCACTAGCTTTACCCCTTATTCAGTAAGGGGTAATAGCGCATCGAAAACGTGTGGCCAACCCCCCTGAAACTAATAGCGCCCGCAACATTGCATAAGGGGATTAGTTAGCGCCTCTACAACTGGGAGAAAAGCTTTAGTGTGCAGGTCCCATCGTCAGCAGCTACCCAGAAAATCCAGGAGTGCAGCAGAGCTTCTGACACTAAATACCGGGATCACAACAGGAAAAGTCACCTTTTACTTGAATCGTTTCCGAATAAGAGGCTTGAGAAGCGACGGGTGCTTTGGCACGCACCGAAGGCACATGATCTGTGTCATCGCCAGAAACAAAATCAGACCATTGGGTGTTCCTTGCTTGCTTGTGCTTTAGACTTTCTCTTCTTCCCTGCACAGATGCTGGATTTCCTCTTCGGCTGGTCAGGTGTGAAGGAGGCAGGGAATTTAAGTCCAGTGCAGCTCTGGGAGATGGCCGCCGTCCTGCCCTCTCTGGGATACAGCTTCCTTCAAAACCTTCTCCCTGCGGAAATTGCAGCCAGCATGTGGAAACTTAAAGCCGTCGCATTCTCCCCTGCCCAGGTATTACTGGGAGAAAACCCAGGAGGAGCAAAATGTCAGTATTCTTATTGAATGTGTGCTACTCCCAGTTTCCATGGGTTCCCTGCTATGCTGGCCACTCTGTCACGCGGGGTGGTGTCCAGCCACGTGCTGGTCTCTCTCACAGGCCGAACACACTTTCTGCCTGCACCTCAGCGCACAAAAATGACTGCCGAGGCAGCAAGGCCTTTCACATGCAGAAAATGCACCTTCCTGAACAGGAGCACTGCTTAGTGACCTCGCAAATGAGGGCATGCAGAGGGACAGCATCTGGCCAGCTCACCTTTCTTAGCACAGGAAACAAACCCTGGATCAGAGCTGGAGGGAAGTTCCCAGTGCTACTGTGCTGGCAATTAAAACCAAGAAAATAAGGGGAAAATTTTGAAAAAAGGAGTCAGGAGCATGTAGATGGATGATTCAGTCCTTATCTGCTGCAGCCGTTGAGACAGATAAGTCAGTAATTGTCCAGGTAAGGGTCAGTGCCCAATGTGGGATGCTTCCCCCATCCCCCCCTTCCTGAACTCACATTTTACCTCAGAACACTTTTATAATTCCCGATGCATTAGCATACTGCCTCGGGAGTTTTAAAAAAATAATAATCTGGGCGTTAAAAATAGGCTCTGAAAACCAATGAACAGATTGCTGCATTGGCCTATTAAATGGGTGTAGGTCCAGGGTGTCGCATGTGCTGCTGCCTGATGGGTGTGTGACCGGCCGCAGCCTGCCCTCTCTCTGATGGGTGTGTGACCGGCCGCAGCCTGGCCTCTCTCTGATGGGTGTGTGACCGGCCGCAGCCTGGCCTCTCTCTGATGGGTGTGTGACCGGTGTGTCCCATGTGTTGCTATCTGATGGGTGTGTGACCGGCCGCAGCCTGGCCTCTCTCTGATGGGTGTGTGACCGGTGTGTCCCATGTGTTGCTATCTGATGGGTGTGTGACCGGCCGCAGCCTGGCCTCTCTCTGATGGGTGTGTGACCGGCCGCAGCCTGGCCTCTCTCTGATGGGTGTGTGACCGGCCGCAGCCTGGCCTCTCTCTGATGGATGTGTGACCGGTGTGTCCCATGTGTTGCTATCTGATGGGTGTGTGACCGGCCGCAGCCTGGCCTCTCTCTGATGGGTGTGTGACCGGCCGCAGACTGCCCTCTCTCTGATGGGTGTGTGACCGGCCGCAGCCTGCCCTCTCTCTGATGGGTGTGTGACCGGCCGCAGCCTTCCCTCTCTCTGATGAGTGTGTGACTGGTGTGTCCCATGTGCTGCTATCTGATGAGTGTGTGACTGGTGTGTCCCATGTGCTGCTATCTGATGGGTGTGTGACCGGCCGCAGCCTTCCCTCTCTCTGATGAGTGTGTGACTGGTGTGTCCCATGTGCTGCTATCTGATGAGTGTGTGACTGGTGTGTCCCATGTGCTGCTATCTGATGGGTGTGTGACCGGCCGCAGCCTGCCCTCTCTCTGATGGGTGTGTGACCGGCCGCAGCCTGGCCTCTCTCTGATGGGTGTGTGACCGGCCGCAGCCTGGCCTCTCTCTGATGGGTGTGTGACCGGCCGCAGCCTGGCCTCTCTCTGATGGGTGTGTGACCGGCCGCAGCCTTCCCTCTCTCTGATGAGTGTGTGACCGGCCGCAGCCTGCCCTCTCTCTGATGGGTGTGTGTGACCGGCCGCAGCCTGCCCTCTCTCTGATGGGTGTGTGACCGGTGTGTCCCATGTGCTGCTATCTGATGGGTGTGTGACTGGCCGCAGCCTTCCCTCTCTCTGATGGGTGTGTGTGACCGGCCGCAGCCTGCCCTCTCTCTGATGGGTGTGTGACCGGCCGCAGCCTGCCCTCTCTCTGATGGGTGTGTGTGACCGGCCGCAGCCTGCCCTCTCTCTGATGGGTGTGTGACCGGCCGCAGCCTGCCCTCTCTCTGATGGGTGTGTGTGACCGGCCGCAGCCTGCCCTCTCTCTGATGGGTGTGTGACCGGTGTGTCCCATGTGTTGCTATCTGATGGGTGTGTGACCGGCCGCAGCCTGCCCTCTCTCTGATGGGTATCTGACCGGCCGCAGCCTGGCCTCTCTCTGATGGGTGTGTGACCGGCCGCAGCCTGGCCTCTCTCTGATGGGTATCTGACTGGCCGCAGCCTGGCCTCTCTCTGATGGGTGTGTGACCGGCCGCAGCCTGCCCTCTCTCTGATGGGTATCTGACCGGCCGCAGCCTGGCCTCTCTCTGATGGGTGTGTGACCGGCCGCAGCCTGGCCTCTCTCTGATGGGTATCTGACCGGCCGCAGCCTGCCCTCTCTCTGATGGGTGTGTGACCGGCCGCAGCCTGCCCTCTCTCTGATGGGTGTGTGACCGGTGTGTCCCATGTGTTGCTATCTGATGGGTGTGTGACCGGCCGCAGCCTGCCCTCTCTCTGATGGGTGTGTGACCGGCCGCAGCCTGCCCTCTCTCTGATGGGTGTGTGACCGGCCGCAGCCTGCCCTCTCTCTGATGGGTGTGTGACCGGCCGCAGACTGCCCTCTCTCTGATGGGTGTGTGACCGGCCGCAGCCTGGCCTCTCTCTGATGGGTGTGTGACCGGCCGCAGCCTGGCCTCTCTCTGATGGGTGTGTGACCGGTGTGTCCCATGTGTTGCTATCTGATGGGTGTGTGACCGGCCGCAGCCTGGCCTCTCTCTGATGGATGTGTGACCGGTGTGTCCCATGTGTTGCTATCTGATGGGTGTGTGACCGGCCGCAGCCTGGCCTCTCTCTGATGGGTGTGTGACCGGCCGCAGCCTGCCCTCTCTCTGATGGGTGTGTGACCGGCCGCAGACTGCCCTCTCTCTGATGGGTGTGTGACCGGCCGCAGCCTGCCCTCTCTCTGATGGGTGTGTGACCGGCCGCAGCCTTCCCTCTCTCTGATGGGTGTGTGACTGGTGTGTCCCATGTGTTGCTATCTGATGGGTGTGTGACCGGCCGCAGCCTGGCCTCTCTCTGATGGGTGTGTGACCGGCCGCAGACTGCCCTCTCTCTGATGGGTGTGTGACCGGCCGCAGCCTGCCCTCTCTCTGATGGGTGTGTGACCGGCCGCAGCCTGCCCTCTCTCTGATGGATGTGTGACCGGTGTGTCCCATGTGCTGCTATCTGATGGGTGTCTGACCGGCCGCAGCCTTCCCTCTCTCTGATGAGTGTGTGACCGGTGTGTCCCATGTGCTGCTATCTGATGGGTGTGTGACCGGCCGCAGCCTTCCCTCTCTCTGATGAGTGTGTGACCGGTGTGTCCCATGTGCTGCTATCTGATGGGTGTGTGACCGGCCGCAGCCTTCCCTCTCTCTGATGAGTGTGTGACCGGTGTGTCCCATGTGCTGCTATCTGATGGGTGTGTGACCGGCCGCAGCCTTCCCTCTCTCTGATGAGTGTGTGACCGGCCGCAGCCTGGCCTCTCTCTGATGGGTGTGTGACTGGTGTGTCCCATGTGCTGCTATCTGATGGGTGTGTGACCGGCCGCAGCCTGCCCTCTCTCTGATGGGTGTGTGACCGGCCGCAGCCTTCCCTCTCTCTGATGAGTGTGTGACCGGTGTGTCCCATGTGCTGCTATCTGATGGGTGTGTGACCGGCCGCAGCCTTCCCTCTCTCTGATGAGTGTGTGACCGGTGTGTCCCATGTGCTGCTATCTGATGGGTGTGTGACCGGCCGCAGCCTTCCCTCTCTCTGATGAGTGTGTGACCGGTGTGTCCCATGTGCTGCTATCTGATGGGTGTCTGACCGGCCGCAGCCTTCCCTCTCTCTGATGGATGTGTGACCGGTGTGTCCCATGTGCTGCTATCTGATGGGTGTGTGACCGGCCGCAGCCTTCCCTCTCTCTGATGGGTGTGTGACCGGCCACAGCCTTCCCTCTCTCTGATGGGTGTGTGACCGGCCGCAGCCTTCCCTCTCTCTGATGAGTGTGTGACCGGTGTGTCCCATGTGGTGCTATCTGATGGGTGTGTGACCGGCCGCAGCCTGCCCTCTCTCTGATGGGTGTGTGACCGGCCGCAGCCTGGCCTCTCTCTAATGGGTGTGTGACCGGCCGCAGCCTGCCCTCTCTCTAATGGGTGTGTGACCGGCCGCAGCCTTCCCTCTCTCTGATGAGTGTGTGACTGGTGTGTCCCATGTGCTGCTATCTGATGGGTGTGTGACCGGCCGCAGCCTTCCCTCTCTCTGATGGGTGTGTGACCGGCCGCAGCCTTCCCTCTCTCTGATGGGTGTGTGACCGGTGTGTCCCATGTGCTGCTATCTGATGGGTGTGTGACCGGCCGCAGCCTTCCCTCTCTCTGATGAGTGTGTGACCGGTGTGTCCCATGTGGTGCTATCTGATGGGTGTGTGACCGGCCGCAGCCTGCCCTCTCTCTGATGGGTGTGTGACCGGCCGCAGCCTGCCCTCTCTCTGATGAGTGTGTGACCGGCCGCAGCCTGCCCTCTCTCTAATGGGTGTGTGACCGGCCGCAGCCTGCCCTCTCTCTAATGGGTGTGTGACCGGCCGCAGCCTGCCCTCTCTCTGATGAGTGTGTGACCGGCCGCAGCCTGCCCTCTCTCTAATGGGTGTGTGACCGGCCGCAGCCTGCCCTCTCTCTAATGGGTGTGTGACCGGCCGCAGCCTGCCCTCTCTCTGATGAGTGTGTGACCGGTGTGTCACATGTGGTGTTATCTGATGGGTGTGTGACCGGCCGCAGCCTGCCCTCTCTCTGATGGGTGTGTGACCGGCCGCAGCCTGCCCTCTCTCTGATGAGTGTGTGACCGGTGTGTCACATGTGGTGTTATCTGATGGGTGTGTGACCGGCCGCAGCCTGCCCTCTCTCTGATGGGTGTGTGACCGGCCGCAGCCTGCCCTCTCTCTGATGGGTGTGTGACCGGCCGCAGCCTGCCCTCTCTCTGATGGGTGTGTGACCGGCCGCAGCCTGCCCTCTCTCTGATGGGTGTGTGACCGGCCGCAGCCTGCCCTCTCTCTGATGGGTGTGTGACCGGCCGCAGCCTGCCCTCTCTCTGATGGGTGTGTGACCGGCCGCAGCCTGGCCTCTCTCTGATGGGTGTGTGACCGGCCGCAGCCTGCCCTCTCTCTGATGGGTGTGTGACCGGCCGCAGCCTGCCCTCTCTCTGATGGGTGTGTGACCGGCCGCAGCCTGCCCTCTCTCTGATGGGTGTCTGACCGGCCGCAGCCTGGCCTCTCTCTGATGGGTGTGTGACCGGCCGCAGCCTGCCCTCTCTCTAATGGGTGTGTGACCGGCCGCAGCCTGCCCTCTCTCTGATGGGTGTGTGACCGGCCGCAGCCTGCCCTCTCTCTGATGGGTGTGTGACCGGCCGCAGCCTGCCCTCTCTCTGATGGGTGTGTGACCGGCCACAGCCTGCCCTCTCTCTGATGGGTGTGTGACCGGCCGCAGCCTGCCCTCTCTCTGATGGGTGTGTGACCGGCCGCAGCCTGCCCTCTCTCTGATGGGTGTGTGACCGGCCGCAGCCTGCCCTCTCTCTGATGGGTGTGTGACCGGCCGCAGCCTGCCCTCTCTCTGATGGGTGTGTGACCGGCCGCAGCCTGGCCTCTCTCTGATGGGTGTGTGACCGGTGTGTCCCATGTGTTGCTATCTGATGGGTGTGTGACCGGCCGCAGCCTGCCCTCTCTCTGATGGGTGTGTGACCGGCCGCAGCCTGCCCT
This sequence comes from Rhinatrema bivittatum, assembly GCF_901001135.1. NCBI lineage: Eukaryota > Metazoa > Chordata > Amphibia > Gymnophiona > Rhinatrematidae > Rhinatrema > Rhinatrema bivittatum. The sequence continues at coordinate 82,599,230 of NC_042627.1, read as the reverse complement.
CTCTCTGATGGGTGTGTGACCGGCCGCAGCCTGCCCTCTCTCTGATGGGTGTGTGACCGGCCGCAGCCTGCCCTCTCTCTGATGGGTGTGTGACCGGCCGCAGCCTGCCCTCTCTCTGATGGGTGTGTGACCGGCCGCAGCCTGCCCTCTCTCTGATGGGTGTGTGACCGGTGTGTCACATGTGGTGCTATCTGATGGGTGTGTGACCGGCCGCAGCCTGCCCTCTCTCTGATGGGTGTGTGACCGGTGTGTCCCATGTGCTGCTATCTGATGGGTGTGTGACCGGCCGCAGCCTGCCCTCTCTCTGATGGGTGTGTGACCGGCCGCAGCCTGCCCTCTCTCTGATGGGTGTGTGACTGGTGTGTCACATGTGGTGCTATCTGATGGGTGTGTGACCGGCCGCAGCCTGCCCTCTCTCTGATGGGTGTGTGACCGGTGTGTCCCATGTGCTGCTATCTGATGGGTGTGTGACCGGCCGCAGCCTGCCCTCTCTCTGATGGGTGTGTGACCGGCCGCAGCCTGCCCTCTCTCTGATGGGTGTGTGACCGGTGTGTCACATGTGGTGTTATCTGATGGGTGTCTGACCGGCCGCAGCCTGCCCTCTCTCTGATGGGTGTGTGACCGGTGTGTCCCATGTGGTGCTATCTGATGGGTGTGTGACCGGCCGCAGCCTGGCCTCTCTCTGATGGGTGTGTGTGACCGGCCGCAGCCTGCCCTCTCTCTGATGGGTGTGTGACCGGTGTGTCCCATGTGGTGCTATCTGATGGGTGTCTGACCGGCCGCAGCCTGGCCTCTCTCTGATGGGTGTGTGTGACCGGCCGCAGCCTGCCCTCTCTCTGATGGGTGTGTGACCGGTGTGTCACATGTGGTGTTATCTGATGGGTGTCTGACCGGCCGCAGCCTGCCCTCTCTCTGATGGATGTGTGACCGGTGTGTCCCATGTGGTGCTATCTGATGGGTGTGTGACCGGCCGCAGCCTGCCCTCTCTCTGATGGGTGTGTGACCGGCCGCAGCCTGCCCTCTCTCTGATGGGTGTGTGACCGGTGTGTCACATGTGGTGCTATCTGATGGGTGTGTGAACGGCCGCAGCCTTCCCTCTCTCTGATGGGTGTGTGACCGGTGTGTCCCATGTGCTGCTATCTGATGGGTGTGTGACCGGCCGCAGCCTGCCCTCTCTCTGATGGGTGTGTGACCGGCCGCAGCCTGCCCTCTCTCTGATGGGTGTGTGACCGGTGTGTCACATGTGGTGTTATCTGATGGGTGTCTGACCGGCCGCAGCCTGCCCTCTCTCTGATGGGTGTGTGACCGGTGTGTCCCATGTGGTGCTATCTGATGGGTGTGTGACCGGCCGCAGCCTGGCCTCTCTCTGATGGGTGTGTGTGACCGGCCGCAGCCTGCCCTCTCTCTGATGGGTGTGTGACCGGTGTGTCCCATGTGGTGCTATCTGATGGGTGTCTGACCGGCCGCAGCCTGCCCTCTCTCTGATGGGTGTGTGACCGGCCGCAGCCTGCCCTCTCTCTGATGGGTGTGTGACCGGTGTGTCACATGTGTTGCTATCTGATGGGTGTGTGACCGGCCGCAGCCTGCCCTCTCTCTGATGGGTGTGTGACCGGTGTGTCACATGTGTTGCTATCTGATGGGTGTGTGACCGGCCGCAGCCTGCCCTCTCTCTGATGGGTGTGTGACCGGCCGCAGCCTGCCCTCTCTCTGATGGGTGTGTGACCGGCCGCAGCCTGCCCTCTCTCTAATGGGTGTGTGACCGGCCACAGCCTGCCCTCTCTCTGATGGGTGTGTGACCGGCCGCAGCCTGCCCTCTCTCTGATGGGTGTGTGACCGGCCGCAGCCTGGCCTCTCTCTGATGGGTGTGTGACCGGCCGCAGCCTGCCCTCTCTCTGATGGGTGTGTGACCGGCCGCAGCCTGCCCTCTCTCTAATGGGTGTGTGACCGGCCGCAGCCTGCTCTCTCTCTAATGGGTGTGTGACCGGTGTGTCACATGTGGTGTTATCTGATGGGTGTGTGACCGGCCGCAGCCTGCCCTCTCTCTGATGGGTGTGTGACCGGCCGCAGCCTGCCCTCTCTCTGATGGGTGTGTGACCGGCCGCAGCCTGCCCTCTCTCTGATGGGTGTGTGACCGGCCGCAGCCTGCCCTCTCTCTGATGGGTGTGTGACCGGCCGCAGCCTGCCCTCTCTCTGATGGGTGTGTGACCGGCCGCAGCCTGCCCTCTCTCTGATGGGTGTGTGACCGGCCGCAGCCTGCCCTCTCTCTGATGGGTGTGTGACCGGCCGCAGCCTGCCCTCTCTCTGATGGGTGTCTGACCGGCCGCAGCCTGGCCTCTCTCTGATGGGTGTGTGACCGGCCGCAGCCTGCCCTCTCTCTAATGGGTGTGTGACCGGCCGCAGCCTGCCCTCTCTCTGATGGGTGTGTGACCGGCCGCAGCCTGCCCTCTCTCTGATGGGTGTGTGACCGGCCGCAGCCTGCCCTCTCTCTGATGGGTGTGTGACCGGCCACAGCCTGCCCTCTCTCTGATGGGTGTGTGACCGGCCGCAGCCTGCCCTCTCTCTGATGGGTGTGTGACCGGTGTGTCCCATGTGCTGCTATCTGATGGGTGTGTGACCGGCCGCAGCCTTCCCTCTCTCTGATGGGTGTGTGACCGGCCACAGCCTGCCCTCTCTCTGATGGGTGTGTGACCGGCCGCAGCCTTCCCTCTCTCTGATGGGTGTGTGACCGGTGTGTCCCATGTGCTGCTATCTGATGGGTGTGTGACCGGCCACAGCCTGCCCTCTCTCTGATGGGTGTGTGACCGGCCGCAGCCTGCCCTCTCTCTGATGGGTGTGTGACCGGTGTGTCCCATGTGCTGCTATCTGATGGGTGTGTGACCGGCCACAGCCTGCCCTCTCTCTGATGGGTGTGTGACCGGCCGCAGCCTTCCCTCTCTCTGATGGGTGTGTGACCGGTGTGTCCCATGTGCTGCTATCTGATGGGTGTGTGACCGGCCACAGCCTGCCCTCTCTCTGATGGGTGTGTGAACGGCCGCAGCCTTCCCTCTCTCTGATGGGTGTGTGAACGGCCGCAGCCTTCCCTCTCTCTGATGGGTGTGTGACCGGTGTGTCCCATGTGCTGCTATCTGATGGGTGTGTGACCGGCCGCAGCCTGCCCTCTCTCTGATGGGTGTGTGACCGGCCGCAGCCTGCCCTCTCTCTGATGGGTGTGTGACCGGTGTGTCACATGTGGTGTTATCTGATGGGTGTCTGACCGGCCGCAGCCTGCCCTCTCTCTGATGGGTGTGTGACCGGTGTGTCACATGTGGTGTTATCTGATGGGTGTGTGACTGGCCGCAGCCTGCCCTCTCTCTGATGGGTGTGTGACCGGCCGCAGCCTGCCCTCTCTCTGATGGGTGTGTGACCGGCCGCAGCCTGCCCTCTCTCTGATGGGTGTGTGACCGGTGTGTCCCATGTGGTGCTATCTGATGGGTGTGTGACCGGCCGCAGCCTGGCCTCTCTCTGATGGGTGTGTGTGACCGGCCGCAGCCTGCCCTCTCTCTGATGGGTGTGTGACCGGTGTGTCCCATGTGGTGCTATCTGATGGGTGTGTGACCGGCCGCAGCCTGCCCTCTCTCTGATGGGTGTGTGACCGGTGTGTCCCATGTGGTGCTATCTGATGGGTGTGTGACCGGCCGCAGCCTGCCCTCTCTCTGATGGGTGTGTGACCGGCCGCAGCCTGGCCTCTCTCTGATGGGTGTGTGTGACCGGCCGCAGCCTGGCCTCTCTCTGATGGGTGTGTGACCGGTGTGTCCCATGTGGTGCTATCTGATGGGTGTGTGTGACCGGCCGCAGCCTGCCCTCTCTCTGATGGGTGTGTGACCGGTGTGTCCCATGTGGTGCTATCTGATGGGTGTGTGACCGGCCGCAGCCTGGCCTCTCTCTGATGGGTGTGTGACCGGCCGCAGCCTGGCCTCTCTCTGATGGGTGTGTGACCGGTGTGTCCCATGTGGTGCTATCTGATGGGTGTGTGACCGGCCGCAGCCTGGCCTCTCTCTGATGGGTGTGTGACCGGCCGCAGCCTGGCCTCTCTCTGATGGGTGTGTGACCGGTGTGTCCCATGTGTTGCTATCTGATGGGTGTGTGACCGGCCGCAGCCTGCCCTCTCTCTGATGGGTGTGTGACCGGCCGCAGCCTGCCCTCTCTCTGATGGGTGTGTGACCGGCCGCAGCCTGCCCTCTCTCTGATGGGTGTGTGACCGGCCACAGCCTTCCCTCTCTCTGATGGGTGTGTGACCGGTGTGTCCCATGTGCTGCTATCTGATGGGTGTGTGACCGGCCGCAGCCTGCCCTCTCTCTGATGGGTGTGTGACCGGTGTGTCACATGTGTTGCTATCTGATGGGTGTGTGACCGGCCGCAGCCTGCCCTCTCTCTGATGGGTGTGTGACCGGCCGCAGCCTGCCCTCTCTCTGATGGGTGTGTGACCGGCCACAGCCTGCCCTCTCTCTGATGGGTGTGTGACCGGCCGCAGCCTGCCCTCTCTCTGATGGGTGTGTGACTGGTGTGTCACATGTGGTGTTATCTGATGGGTGTGTGACCGGCCGCAGCCTGGCCTCTCTCTGATGGGTGTGTGACCGGCCGCAGCCTGCCCTCTCTCTGATGGGTGTGTGACCGGCCGCAGCCTGCCCTCTCTCTAATGGGTGTGTGACCGGCCGCAGCCTGCTCTCTCTCTAATGGGTGTGTGACCGGCCGTAGCCTGCCCTCTCTCAGATGGGCAGGGCCTGCATTGACGCTCTTTCTGAAAAGCACAAATATTGTCTGGGCATGTTGCATGGAGATTTCTTTTCCAGCAGGGTCGGCCCCTTTCCTTCCATACAGAGAAACAGTGAGCAGGGGTCTAAGATGATTGATGTTCTTGTAGATTTGAAGCACTGTGGAGTTGCTTTGCAGAGACTCCTCCCTAAGCACATCCTGGGGTAGCAGTGGCAGGGCAGCTGCTGGTATTATCTGCTCCTGTAGTGCTTCAGCAGTGCCCTTTTACATGATCAGGTAGAGATGCAGACACAAACGGAGCCCCCTTCTTACCCTGGTCTCTCTCACAGGCATGAAGATGTTCTCAGCCGGAGGTAACAGCTGGGACACGGGGGGGGGGGGGCTTCAGTCAGCGAGAAGGGCAAGCCCTGGCTTCAGCATGCACCTTGCTGTTGGAGTAGGCAAGCAGTCCTTGCATGAACATTAGCCACAACTCAGCAGTCATTATTAGGCAGGCACTGACACTTTCTTTTGTTTGCAGTCACAGGAACTCCTGGACAAATTGTTTAGCAATGAGGCGGTAAGTGAAGGACTTCAGGATGTGCTGTGTTGTCTTGTGCTCTGCAATACTTTTCTTTTTATGGGAAGGGATCGCTGCATTGCACTCTCTCTCGCCAGGGCAGGCCCTGGGCTCTCAGACCTCCCTCCTCTCTCCCTTGCTTGGCTTCCTGGGTCAGCGGGGGCTGGGAGGGGAGCCAGAGTTAGGGTCCTGGAGCAAGGGTCCCAGCCGAGGACTTGCCCTGCAGTTCCTGAACTACACAGGAAGTTGGGAGGGGAATTTAAAAAGAGGAATAAAGCCCCAGGACGTTGGAAATGAAGGCCCATGGTACCAACTCCCAGCACTGGTTCCAGTGAGTTGAAAACCCAAAGCCACAGGGAGAATCTGCCAGGCCTAAAGCAATTCTTGCCTTCTAAATCATTCAAGACTGAGAAGGGAGAAAGATGAAGTGAGTTTGGGAAACTGCTGAGAAAGAGGTCTCTTATTAAATCGGAGCAGCTCTGCCTCAGGGCCCACCCACCTGACTCTCTTCCACTTGCATTTTCAGGGCTAAAATAAATAACGTTGCACATGGGGCCTTCTAGACAGAGTTAGCTGCCTCTGCTGGAATTCAGATAACATTTTGCTTTATTTCATTTATTGCTCAGAGTTTTTATACCAGCAAAGCAGAGCAAGCCTGGTCAAATAAGAACATAAAAATAAAATCATAATTAAATTCAGCAGTCAATGTCCATTTGTACTAGGATTAGTGGAATTATCAATCAACCTCAAGACCTTAACCTTGTTTCCGAGCTCACTGTGCGGGGGGGCTGACTTCCAAAGCTCTGACCCTCTACCCTGAAACGTCGTCCTCCTATGAAGCACTTTACAGGTCTCCTGGCGCGATGGAACCGCCCTAAAGCCACTTCTAATAGCAGAAGTTGCGCTTAGGGACGGAGCTCCTAATGCTGTCCTGCAGATATTTAACCTCTCCCCCATGTAATGTCTAACGTCACTCAGGATCTTAACCTGAGTGCACGTCTCAATAGCAAGCAGTGTAAGGGCCGTAGCACAGGACTCGCACTCACTCTTCTGGGATACGATAAATCAGCCGGGCCGCCATGAGCTAAACCTCCTGAATTCACCGAATGCTCTTTTTAGGGAGGCCTACAAATAAAGCGTTACAGTGATCAAATAAAGACTTAAACCACCACTCTAAAAACCGAACGATGTAAGACAGACCTTAAACCTCCTCAGCTGTCTATTGTGTGATGGAAGTGCAGGTCAAGACTGAACTCACTGTCCAGCTCCTCCAAATCTCTAACCTTCAATAACAATTCAAGTTCTGCAAGTCTCTCAAATGTTCAGGAAAAATAAACTTTGCCTACAGTTGCTAGAGACACTTTGTGAGAGGAATTAGTGATATCAGCGGTAACAATAAGGTTTACAAGTAAAACCAAATAATTCTACGCTACCAGACAATCACTCCAACTATTAATTACTTATAATGACAATTACAAAGCACCGATCTCAGACAGAATTTGCAAACAGAGAGCAAGATTCTTTGTAGGTAAACACAACAGGACTTGCTCTGGCAGTTTGATCAAAACTTCTTCTTGTAGGTCAGATATGGCAACCACAATTTGCTTCATGATGTTGATGCTGGCTCTGGCTCTTCTCATTTCTTTTGCCTTTTCAGCATTGTGTGTCTGTCGGTCACGGCTGATGGTGGGGTCACGATGCATGCGCGCTTTCATCAGCCCTTGCAAGGAGATAGCTCTCGTTGTTTTGGTAAAATACAGGAGGATAAAGGGAGTGTGGCCTTGCAATGTCTGCACATACACAGGTGCTATAGATCTTGTCTTTCTCTTGCATCAGCATTTTGTAGTCGTCCATCCTGGTTGATGTCGCTTGTCACAGAAGTTAGACCAAGGATGAGCCTCATCCTAAGACACTGCTAAAGGGGGGAGGTTGTGCCTCAGAGAAGCAGTTTTGCCTCAGAAAAGTCTGAACCATATAGTGGTAGGGAAAAATACATTTGGAGAAGTGCTCAGTGCTCCTTGGTACCCACAGGGTACCCTGGACACCACTAACTGCGTCTGGAGCTCATGGCTTAGAGGTGAGTGTTGTAGGCCCCCTTCTCCTTTTCAACCCTGCAGCTGCAGAATGTCCTGGGTCCCCCATACCTGTGGAGGACCATCAGGAATCTGCCTGAGCTTTCCAAAAATTCAGCTAGGTCAGTTTTGTGTGAGTTTTTTACTATGATGCATTTTTCATGTGTTCCTTGCTTATGTGTTGTGGCCACACTGTTAGTGGATCTGGCTGCTGTACAGAGGAGGTCAATATAATGTAATGTGAATGGTACTGACAAGTAAAGCCTTTGAAGGCAGATCAATCAGTTGAATGGCTTTTTTTCCCATGTTTTAGATGAATTACATTGTATGTTTTGCTGGCGCATTTTGTTGAACACCTTGAGCACCTTGCTGGAAGGAATGCTATTGGAATCATTTTGATTTTTACGGTACTGAACCATAAGGCCTTCTGAGGGAGATGCTACAGACTGAGTTGGAACCTCAAAATCTGCTCCTTCTATCCCTCTTGTGAGATGCTGTCTTCATATTCATCCTGACCTGTAATGACCCTGCGACCGGCCGCACCTATCCTCTCCACCACCTCAGGACACTGCCAGGATCTTTGCATGGTTGGGACGCAGCCATCATGCATTGGACCTCCCTCTAGGTGCACACATCACTTCTCCTAGCTTTCTAGGCCCCATGGTGAGAAAGTCCTACCAGCACTCCCTCAACAACATCGGCACAGCTGGGTATTTAAACCTGAGCCATGCTCCAGCCCACTGCCTCTGCAGCACGTCTTCCTGCCTTGCATGTTGCTAGTCGGGTTCCTGGGCCTTGCCTCCTTGTTTCCTGGCTGTTAATTTGCTTCCTTGCCTCCCCGCTGATATCGCTAATGCCTTGCCCTGTCTCAGCTTGTCTTGTCCATTTGTCTCTGCCTGACTTCTGGTACTGCTCTCTGCTTTGGATCCTGACTATCCTCTTGCCTACCATCTGGTATTGATCTCTGCTATAGGCATCAGCTTCTCCTTCTGTCCTGGCCTTGACCCAGACTCTGACACTGTCTCTTACTGCCAGCCCTAACTTCTGCCTGTACCTGAACTCTAATCACTCCTTTGGGACTCTCGCCTAAGTCCTGCCGACCCCTGGAACCCAAGGGCTCAACCTGCGGGCAACGAGGCTGGTATTGGGGAAGCACCAGCTCTAGTCCCAGCAAGGCAAATCCACCAGCTGTTGGTGTGGGCCTAGTATGTTTGCCTATTAGGCTGTGTCAAGCACGCCACAGCCCAAGGGCTCACATCTGTGAAGCGACCTATCCAAATCTTCTCAAAGGCTGAGACTTGATGCAGCATTTTTAGAGGGACTCATCCTGCTTTGGGGCCACCTCCTCAGTCTGCACCCCAACTGTTTCCCTTTGCAGAGCATCTTAAATGCAAAGGTGGACAAGATTCCAGCTCCTGGTCTGAGCTGAAATAGAAAGGGAATGTATTTTCCCTGAAAACCCATTTAAAGCTGTAGCCTCCTGCGCCACTAGATTTGCAGCTTTTGGACCTAGGATTGAAAAATATAATAATATAGTAATGACGGCAGAAAAAGACCAAAATGGTCCATCTAGTCTGCCCAGCAAGCGTCCCAAGGTAGTAATTGCCACTCCTGTCAGACAAATCTGATTGACTTTTTTGATTGCGTGACCAGGGAATAAATCCAGGAAGAGCGCTCGATGTCATCTACTTGGATTTCAGGAAAGCTTTTGATACGGTCCCGCACAGGAGACTGGTGAATAAAATGAGAAGCTTAGGAGTGAGTGCTGAGGTGGTGACCTCGATTGCAAACTGGTTGATGGACAGAAGACAATGTGTGATGTTAAATGGAACTTACTCAGAAGAGAGAGCAGTGATGAGCGGAGTGCCGCAAGGATCGGTGTTGGGACCAGTCCTGTTCAATATCTTTGTGAGTGACTTTTTGGATGAGATAGAAGGTAAGGTTTATCTGTTTGCAGATGACACTAAGAGCTGCAACAGAGTGGACACGCCGGAAGGAGTGGAGAGAATGTAACAGGATTTAAGGAAGCTGGAAGAGTGGTCGAAGATATGGCAGCTGAGATTCAATGCCAAGAAGTGCAGAGTCATGCATATGGGGAGTGGAAATCCGAAAAAACTGTATTCGATGGGGGGTGAAGGGCTGATGTGCACGGAGCAGGAGAGAGACCTTGGGGTGATAGTGTCTAATGATCTGAAGTTGGCGAAACAATGTGACAAGGTGATAGCTAAAGCCAGAAGAATGCTGGGCTGCATAGAGAGAGGAATATCGAGTAAGAAAAGGGAAGTGATTATCCCCTTGTACAGGTCCTTGGTGAGGCCTCACCTGGAGTACTGCGCTTAGTTCTGGAGACCGCATCTCCGAAGAGACAGAGACAGGATGGAGACGGTCCAGAGAAGGGCGACCAGGAAGGTGGATGGCCTCCATCGAATGACTTATGAGGAGAGATTGAAGAATCTAAATATGTACACCCTGGAGGAAAGGAGGAGCAGGGGAGGTATGATACAGACTTTCAGATACTTGAAAGGCTTTAATGATCCATGGACAGCAACAAACCTTTTCCATTGGAAAAACGAACGCTCACATTGTGTTTCATTGCAATTGTGGGCAATGTGATGCAGGTCTGTACAAGTCTCAGGAGCATTAACTCATTCATGTCCCAGCTGCTCCTCTATGACAGACACACAGGTACACGAGCTGATGCAGTAAAATGCTCGTTAAAACAGGCCCCCATTTCCCTAATGCGTGTACAGCCACATCCCCTGGGCACCATATGCAGTAGGTAAATGAGGGACTGCACAAAAAAGGGCGCGCCAAGGAGGAATTGCGCATCCCAAGCGCTTAAATTCATCAGATGCCTACAATTGTAATGAAACACAATGTGAGCGTTCGTTTTTATCCGCTTCTGGCCGATATTACTGAGCTTGCTGGGTGCCCATAGCTCAGCGCCCCTTGCTATTGTGTGTACATTGTGCATCCAGAATTTTTATTTTAAATTAAGCCTATATACCTTTATTTTTAAACACAAGTGTCACGATATTAACTAGGAGGACCCACAGAGGACCCACAATTTTAAATTTCTCATGAGCCCTTGACTCGCAGATTGACAGCGCCAGCTCTGGGGCTGAAGTTAAATTTGCCGTGTTAGAAAGTGTGCATTGGGTGCCCGGCGATTTTCTGCATCGGGGGGGGGGGCGGGGAATAGCCTCATCTACATGGAAATTATACCTGATGAGTGCTAGCAGCTATGACATTTTGGACGCATTAATCTCCTTATTAGCCTCGTGCATCCAGAGCGCGCACAGACCCACCCCTAAACCTGTGCGCACTTTATTGCATCGGCCCTCAGTGTGAATAAAACTCTCCTGCTTCCCATGCTGGAGTGATCGGAGCATTGTTTTACCGCACGCTGCACAGAAGGGCTCATCAGCATCTCAGGAAGCATGTGACATGTGTCCAAGTCCCTGGTTTTTTTTCTGTTTTACTTGCAGTTGTCACCTGAGATCCTCAGTGACCTTGGAACATTGGTCAGTGGCCTGAGTCCAAGTATTCTGCAGAAACTGCCCACAGAGGCCTTTTGGACCATTTTGCCAGCCTGCGCAAAATATAAGAGTGATCTCAGCCCTGTTCAAAAGAAAATCATCATAAACAAGCTGTGGGTACGTGCATGGCCTGTATTGGAGAGGAAGCTGTGGATGAGTGCATGGCCTGTATTGGAGGGGAAGCTGTGGGTATGTGCATGGCCTGTATTGGAGGGGAAGCTGTGGATGAGTGCATGGCCTGTATTGGAGAGGAAGCTGTGGATGAGTGCATGGCCTGTATTGGAGGGGAAGCTGTGGATGAGTGCATGGCCTGTATTGGAGGGGAAGCCGTGGGTATGTGCATGGCCTGTATTGGAGAGGAAGCTGTGGATGAGTGCATGGCCTGTATTGGAGGGGAAGCTGTGGATGAGTGCATGGCCTGTATTGGAGGGGAAGCTGTGGATGAGTGCATGGCCTGTATTGGAGGGGAAGCTGTGGATGAGTGCATGGCCTGTATTGGAGAGGAAGCTGTGGATGAGTGCATGGCCTGTATTGGAGGGGAAGCCGTGGGTATGTGCATGGCCTGTATTGGAGGGGAAGCTGTGGGTACGTGCATGGCCTGTATTGGAGAGGAAGCTGTGGGTACGTACATGGCCTGTATTGGAGGGGAAGCTGTGGATGAGTGCATGGCCTGTATTGGAGGGGAAGCCGTGGGTATGTGCATGGCCTGTATTGGAGAGGAAGCTGTGGATGGTGCATGGCCTGTATTGGAGGGGAAGCTGTGGATGAGTGCATGGCCTGTATTGGAGGGGAAGCTGTGGATGAGTGCATGGCCTGTATTGGAGGGGAAGCTGTGGATGAGTGCATGGTCTGTATTGGAGGGGAAGCTGTGGATGAGTGCATGGCCTGTATTGGAGGGGATGCTATGAGTACGTGCATGGCCTGTATTGGAGGGGAATCTGCAGGTGTATGCATGGCCTGTATTGGAGGGGAAGCCGTGGGTGCGTCTATGGCCTGTATTGGACCGGGAGCTGTGGATGCGTGCATGGCCTGTATTGGACCGGGAGCTGTGGATGCGTGCATGGCCTGTATTGGAGGGAGGGCTGTGACTATGTGCATGGCCTGTATTGGAGGCAGAGCTGTGGGTGCCTGCATGGCCTGTATTGGAGGGAGGGCTGTGACTATGTGCATGGCCTGTATTGGAGGGAGGGCTGTGACTATGTGCATGGCCTTTATTACAAGGGAGGGAGGGAGGGGGCTGTGCATGGTTTATGGTGGAACATCTTTTCAGCATCTAATGATATAATCAGGCTAGGAACTTGTTTTCATTTGGCCAAATGCATTATATTAAGTAGCTGTCTTGTATTATTGGTGGAAGACCTGCCTTTAATAATTCCTGCTTCATCATGGTGTATTAGCAAATGAAGAATGCCATCCATTCAAATCTAGAGCATTCTGGTAGAATTTTAACATCTGTATTAATTAAAGAGATAGACCTGTATGAGACACAATTGGTAGGGTCTTTATTCTTTTTATGAATCAAAGTAATTGTTGCATCTAGCAATGATCCGAAGGAAGCATCTGAAAGGCTTAAATAATTCACATAGTAATCATGATACTCCTCCTTGGTGCTTATAATAATCATTTATAGCCGTGTGGCCCCAGAATCTTGTAACGGTAGCGCATTGATTGTTCTGCAAATCTTAGATTCTGTTATTTGGGCTATGAAGCTTTCTCTCGATTTTTGAGGTAGTCCTTGCAAATATTAATGAATACCATCTTCTGCAAGTGTTTCAGAAGCCGTATTCAGATCAGTAAAGTAATTTGTAAGCAGTTTGTTGATATCATTTGGGGAGTGTAAGTCACCCTAAAAGTGTTAAAGTGAATCTTTTAAATGTTACATGCGTAAACATTAATGTATAAGTGCGTAAGTAGCCACTACTCGCATATTCCGCATTTTATAAAAGTAAAAAATACATGCAACGCTCAGCTTGGGAATCCCCACTTGTGTGGCTGATACTAGTCCCGCTTGTCCATGGAGAAAGCAAAGCTGCTCACCTGCAGATGGAGAAATCTGCCACACAGCCCCACCCCTGCTCAGAAAGACCTTCCATGTCAGCACTGCCAAATGACGTCACCCACTTGTGTGGCTGATTTTGTCCTGCTGTCTACGGAGAACACCCGTTACAGGTAAGCAACTTTGCTTTCCTCCAGTTTGGTCTGAGTTGCTTTGGGTTGCTCCTGTTACTTACAGCGGTTGTTGTTGTGGGTGCACCCTTGCCTTTTCCCCCTGTTCTCTCCACTGTAACCCTTGTTTCCGCTCCCTCTGCTCTGGGTTTCCTGTCCCCCTCCCCCCCCAATCCTTCCTTTCTATTTCATTACATTTCCAGGCCCACTCCTGCTCAAATGCAATCCATAAACATGTCAGGAAGCGCAAGGTGTAGTCCCTTCTACACCAGGCGTGTTCCGGCTTCTCTGCCAGGGCTTTGGGGGTCAGCAAATGAGGGCTGGCTAATGTTTTAGAGACCTTACTGCAGGCAGTGAAGGCTGTGCTCTGTGATTTCTCCTCCCCAGAGCTCTGGTGACTTGGAGCAGTGGCTGGAAGAGCTGAACCCGTTCCTTGCTGAAGTGCCTTTGCTTGTGGTGAAGTCACAAGTGCCTTTAATCCTGTCGAATCTGAGTGCCGCAAGTAGCAAGATGTGGAACACGCAACAGGTGATGAGTGGCCTTGCAGTCCAATAACACGAATCTTGTCTTTCTTGTCCATGCAAAGTCAGTTTTCTGCTGCCCCTCTGGGATGGCCCAGTGTTGCTGAGCTGCTAATCCCACCTGGAAGCAGGCGTACGCTATCATGTCATAAAGTCGTCCTTCCAGCCTCATATTGCTTTAATCTCTTCCTTTTGCTTGATCCCTGCTATGTTTTCTCTGATGTTCATATTCAGAAGCATTTAGACAAAGAACTCAGATGTTATCCACCTAAATGAATATTTGGGCACTTAGTTGGACATATTTTACCAGCTAATAATTTAGGGAGCTAAAATTTAGCCAGTTAAGTTAGGGGCATTCTGGGGCGTAACTGGAAGGAGTTGAGTTATATGTTCCAGCTAAGTACAATATTCAAAGTTAGCTGGATAAAGTTAGCTGGTTACCTTTAAGATAGCCCACTATATTCAGTAGTGTGGATGCACTATTCAGTATGCTTCCAAAGTTAGCCAGATCAGTTTAACTGGCTTCGACCTAGATTCATCATTTTGCTATAAATATAACAAGAATAGCGCCCACAATTTAAAAAAAAAATGCATTGTTAAATTTACATGTTTTGGACAAGAGAGAGAGAGAGAGAGACTTTTTATGAGGTTCTCATTAGTCAAAGTTTTACATGCACAGTCAGATGTAGGAACGGCACAGCACACATCAGTAAACATTTGATGTGATTTTGAGTGAGGAGAGGGACTCAAAGATGAGATTTGCACATTGTACTCTCAACCTAGTTTGATGCACTCTCTACCTAGATGCTATCAAGCTAGGGTGAGAGTACACTGTTGTTTTTAAAAACGTATCCTGTGCATTCTTCGTTCAGCATGAAAAGGAGAATTTTAAGTTGCATACTATGGGCACGGTAGGAGGGAAGAAACATCCCCTGATGAAGGATTATTTTTTGAAACGTTGCCTCGTTGGGACGGCAGTAAGATATTATGACTGGATGTCATTAATTTTGTCACTAGTATGTCCGTCGTTAAAAAGATGTTTAAACTCCTTAAGCACATGGATTTAGTTGAATAGATCAAGTATATATAGCATACATTTTAAAGAAATTGTTTTTTCACTTGAACGATAAAGAAACTCTTCAAACAATTGAACCCTTTAAGGGTGGTTGGTGGTTTATGATTATATTCACTGTATGATACTGATTTCCTGAGTGGTAACAGCTTGAATTTTATACGAAACCACCAATCTCTATATAATTTTTAGTAATTGAACATTGTATACAAAAAAAATAATTTTTAGCATATACTAAATATATTTTGTGCTCATTTCTTAAATCACTGGTTCCCAGCCCTGTCCTGGGGACCCCTCAGCCAGTCCAGTTTCAGGATATCCACAATGAATATGCGTGAGAGAATATCTGCATGTTTCTCTCATGTTTCTCTCATGCATATTCATTGTGGATATCCTGAAACCTGACTGGCTGGGGGGTCCCCAGGACAGGGCTGGGAACCACTGATTTAAATGTTGAGGAATGGTGTGAATCTTTGCTCACTTTGAGTTCTGACTTAGCCAGCCAAACGGCACTTTCTCAACATCTGTCTTCTTTCACTGCCTGACACTTAGCTGGTTAACGTTTTATCTGGCTAAACAGTAACTGGATGTGTGAGGTGGGGCCAGAGTCAGCTGTCCAGCTGATATTCAGTCTTATCCAGCTAAGTTAGCAGATAATGAAGGCCTTCAGTGGCTCGGCCACATCACTCAATATCCAGGCGACTTTATCTGACTAATGTGGCTGAATATGGACCTCCTTAACTTTAAATCATTGTTTCATTCTTTCTCGCAACAATTACTTCAGCTTTGATATTCCAACAGGTGATGCTAAAATCTCCATCAGGACAGAGTAAAAGAGATGAGGAATTTAAAAAAAGTAGACAGTCAAACATTTAGAGTTGTAAAAATGCCTAGGATACAGTATATGATGGAGGCTTTATATGCATCAAATAGAGAAATAAATCAGGCTGATCATATCTAATGATATCCAGATCACAAAACAGTGTGACGAGGCGGCAGCAAGAGCCAGAGAGATGCCGGAAAGGATAGGATAATGTAGTTCTAGCAGAATGACCAGTAAGTCTGTCTTTATTAGAGTATTGGGCAGTTATTGAGACAGCTTGAAATGGAAAAGGAAATATTTTGATCCTCTTTTCTCCTTTCTTTTTACCCTGTAATAAAAATGTTTAATAGATATAGGATGAGCCAGACTCTCTCCCCCAATCACATTCTCCTTTAGGGTCACAGCTGCACATTGTCCATCCTGAGGCACCAGGAGTCTCAGCTTTTAGGAATTATCTCCTCTGGGATCTCCTGACTCAGCTTCTCACATGACTTCTGCCCCCCCTCACCCCAACTTCCAGAATTTCTCTATCCTGGTTCCTCCTTTCCCCTCACCCTCTTGTCTCTACCAGTGATGCTAAATCTAGGGGTTGGTTAAAGCGCTTTCTTCAGCACCACAGTCCGGATTGTGTGCAGATACAAACCATGTGAAAAGTAAGATGATTCCTTTTGTATTGGATTCGCATAATGCATTTCTGGACTCGCTTTCAGGAGATAACATTCCCTTCCTAAGGTCAGAATGGAATGAGCAAAAGATGGCATTTTACCAGAAACTCGAGCTGAATCATAAAATATCATTTATTTATTTAGAAACTCATTTTATCCCACAAATTGCAAAACTACAGTGTTCAATGTGGCGTACAACAATTACATCCGTAATCACATTCCATGACGCACCATAATACCAACAATATGACTTACAAACAATAACCAAAGATCAACTTTAAAAATACATAATTCTGAGTAACAAAATCAAAGGAGTATTTACTCATTTACCTGATTAAAAAAGAAAGTTTATCAATTTCCTACAGCATAAATAATCTGCTTTTGTCTTCAGTTCGTTGGGCGATGCATAGCACAGAGCAGACCCTATGAAAGAGAAAGCCATAGTAATAATGGTAGAGAGAGATCCAGTCTACCCAGCAAGATTTTTCAGCTTATCCCCATGCAGGCAACCCCTTTGCCTTCTGTTTAGGGTTGTAACTTCTGCTCTATGCAGGTTACTCCCTCCCCTTCAAGAGGGCCTGATGTGCAGACATAAAGGAAAAATACACAGGACTGCTTTTACAGCCAAGTCCGTAAGCAAAGCACATCGAGCAGCACTGTCTGAATTTTCAAGAAGGCTCATCACCCAGTAAAAACGTTGCTAGCAGTGAATGTTTTATGGGTTATCATAAGGCTTGAGGATTAATGCATGGAGCGGCAGATACTACCATTAAGAAGCTTGCTGGGCAGACTGGATGCACCATTTGGCACTTTCCTGCCATCATTTCTGTGTTTCTGTGCAGGTGTCACAGGGTTACTTAGTGGGTGTGGTAAACTCAAAGCCAGTATCCCCCAGGCACCTCTCCGGTGAGATTTGCTACTCCAAGGCACAAAATGCCATACTCACACTCTGAGTCAATACAACTGTAAATTTATTATGTGCTCAGTTATGCTTCAGAAAGTAGTGCAGCAGAGATAATACACAGATATAGCAAAAACAATGCTTATAATAATGATGCAGTACACTACATTCTCTTGGATTCGGCAGTCCACGGGCTGCCCTTACCTCTGTGGCCGGGCCGGACACTCTGCCGCCCAACGCAGCAAAATGCTGCCAACATGCCACCAAACACCATGTGGCAGGATGCCGTCAGCCTCAGTGTGCTTCACCTCTCAGACGCATGCATTCCTGACATCAGCCTCTTTAAAGGGACCATAGCTAGAAAGTCCCCGCGGCCCCTAGTGATGATGTCACCAGCATTGTCCTATATAAGGGCAGTTCCCCTGATGCTTCCTGCCTCAGCAGGAGGTCCAGCTACCTTGAGTAGTGTGTGTTACTACCCAGCCTGTTTCAGCCTTCATCTACCCAGACTATTCCTGCCTTGCCTGCCTCAGCCCTATCCATCCCTTTTACTTTTCCTTGGATGGATACATAGTTTCGACCCCTGCCTGGACTCTGGATACACCTGATCACTGCCTGCCTTGACCCTTGCCTGGACTCTGGATATGCTTGATTGCTGGCAACCTTGACCCTTGCCTGAACCCTGAACCCTATGACCCTAGTCTACCCATGGACCATGTCTCCAGGAATTTGCAAAGAACCTTGCCTAAGTCCTGATGGCCCCAACAACCAAAGGCTCAACCTGAGGAGAACATGGGCTGGTAAAAGTCTCTGCTTTGCCTGGGTCCACCTGCTGACAGTAAGAACCTGAGGGACTCCGCTCTGCAAGTATAGCCAATCTCACCTCAGCCCAAGGGTCCACAGATACAACACTTTCCTTTACTGTTATTAAAAGGGCCTAAAAAAGCATTATGGCTTTGACATTTCTAGAAGTTTGATATTTCTCTCTCATGTGCTGTTAACTATGCATGTTTCATCTGAACATCTGAAAGCTAATTTTAAGAGATGCATGCAATCTCCCAAATATAGCCCAGAATGATGAATAGCTTGCATTCTCTCATGACTTTAACTCCCTCACCACAGACCTTGTACATATGTTCTTTACCTCTCCCTATAGTCATAAAATGTAGGGTCAGTGGGAGAACATTGGTCTACTTTCTGAATACATCCTTAGCCAAGCTTGTCAGACATAGGCTAAGTCACCCATTACAGACGCTTGCCCCCTCGCCTTCTATTTACAGTTGCAACTGGCACTCCATGCGGATTACCTCCGTGCAGGATACTCCCATTCCTTCTGTTAGGGTTATAACTGTCGCTCCATGCAGATTACCTCCGTGCAGGATACTCCCATTCCTTCTGTTAGGGTTATAACTGTCACTCCATGCAGATTACCTCCGTGCAGGATACTCCCAATCCTTCTGTTTAGGGTTATAACTGTCACTCCATGCAGATTACCTCCATGCAGGATACTCCCATTCCTTCTGTTTAGGATTATAACTGTCACTCCATGAGGATTACCTCCATGCAAGATACTCCCATTCCTTCTGTTTAGGATTATAACTGTCGCTCCATGCAGATTACCTCCGTGCAGGATACTCCCATTCCTTCTGTTTAGGGTTATAACTGTCACTCCATGCAGATTACCTCCATGCAGGATATTCCCATTCCTTCTGTTTAGGATTATAACTGTCACTCCATGAGGATTACCTCCATGCAAGATACTCCCATTCCTTCTGTTTAGGATTATAACTGTCGCTCCATGCAGATTACCTCCGTGCAGGATACTCCCATTCCTTCTGTTTAGGATTATAACTGTCGCTCCATGAGGATTACCTCCGTGCAGGATACTCCCATTCCTTCTGTTTAGGATTATAACTGTCGCTCCATGCAGATTACCTCCGTGCAGGATACTCCCATTCCTTCTGTTTAGGATTATAACTGTCACTCCAAGCAGATTACCTCCATGCAGGATATTCCCATTCCTTCTGTTCACTCCATGAGGATTACCTCCGTGCAGGATACTCCCATTCCTTCCGTTTAGGGTTATAACTGTCACTCCATGAGGATTACCTCCGTGCAGGATACTCCCATTCCTTCTGTTTAGGGTTATAACTGTCACTCCATGAGGATTACCTCCGTGCAGGATACTCCCATTCCTTCTGTTAGGGTTATAACTGTCGCTCCATGCAGATTACCTCCGTGCAGGATACTCCCATTCCTTCTGTTTAGGGTTATAACTGTCACTCCATGCAGATTACCTCCGTGCAGGATACTCCCATTCCTTCTGTTTAGGATTATAACTGTCGCTCCATGCAGATTACCTCCGTGCAGGATATTCCCATTCCTTCTGTTTAGGGTTATAACTGTCGCTCCATGCAGATTACCTCCGTGCAGGATACTCCCATTCCTTCTGTTTAGGGTTATAACAGTCGCTCCATGCG
Organism: Rhinatrema bivittatum; assembly: GCF_901001135.1. Classification (NCBI taxonomy): domain Eukaryota; kingdom Metazoa; phylum Chordata; class Amphibia; order Gymnophiona; family Rhinatrematidae; genus Rhinatrema; species Rhinatrema bivittatum. Next base: position 82,579,680 of record NC_042627.1, on the reverse strand, counting down.
GATTACCTCCGTGCAGGATACTCCCATTCCTTCTGTTAGGGTTATAACTGTTGCTCCATGCGGATTACCTCCGTGCAGGATACTCCCATTCCTTCTGTTTAGGATTATAACTGTCGCTCCATGCAGATTACCTCCGTGCAGGATACTCCCATTCCTTCTGTTTAGGATTATAACTGTCGCTCCATGCAGATTACCTCCGTGCAGGATACTCCCATTCCTTCTGTTTAGGATTATAACTGTCGCTCCATGCAGATTACCTCCGTGCAGGATACTCCCATTCCTTCTGTTTAGGATTATAACTGTCGCTCCATGCAGATTACCTCCGTGCAGGATACTCCCATTCCTTCCGTTTAGGATTATAACTGTCGCTCCATGCAGATTACCTCCGTGCAGGATACTCCCATTCCTTCTGTTTAGGATTATAACTGACGCTCCATGAGGATTACCTCCGTGCAGGATACTCCCATTCCTTCTGTTTAGGATTATAACTGTCGCTCCATGCGGATTACCTCCGTGCAGGATACTCCCATTCCTTCTGTTTAGGGTTATAACTGTCACTCCATGCGGATTACCTCCGTGCAGGATACTCCCATTCCTTCTGTTTAGGATTATAACTGTCGCTCCATGCAGTTTACCTCCGTGCAGGATACTCCCATTCCTTCTGTTTAGGGTTATAACTGTCACTCCATGCAGATTACCTCCGTGCAGGATACTCCCATTCCTTCTGTTTAGGATTATAACTGTCGCTCCATGAGGATTACCTCCGTGCAGGATACTCCCATTCCTTCTGTTTAGGATTATAACTGTCGCTCCATGCAGATTACCTCCGTGCAGGATACTCCCATTCCTTCTGTTTAGGATTATAACTGTCACTCCAAGCAGATTACCTCCATGCAGGATATTCCCATTCCTTCTGTTCACTCCATGAGGATTACCTCCGTGCAGGATACTCCCATTCCTTCCGTTTAGGGTTATAACTGTCACTCCATGAGGATTACCTCCGTGCAGGATACTCCCATTCCTTCTGTTTAGGGTTATAACTGTCACTCCATGAGGATTACCTCCGTGCAGGATACTCCCATTCCTTGTGTTAGGGTTATAACTGTCGCTCCATGCAGATTACCTCCGTGCAGGATACTCCCATTCCTTCTGTTTAGGGTTATAACTGTCACTCCATGCAGATTACCTCCGTGCAGGATACTCCCATTCCTTCTGTTTAGGATTATAACTGTCGCTCCATGCAGATTACCTCCGTGCAGGATATTCCCATTCCTTCTGTTTAGGGTTATAACTGTCACTCCATGCAGATTACCTCCGTGCAGGATACTCCCATTCCTTCTGTTTAGGGTTATAACAGTCGCTCCATGCGGATTACCTCCGTGCAGGATACTCCCATTCCTTCTGTTAGGGTTATAACTGTTGCTCCATGCGGATTACCTCCGTGCAGGATACTCCCATTCCTTCTGTTTAGGATTATAACTGTCGCTCCATGCAGATTATCTCCGTGCAGGATACTCCCATTCCTTCTGTTTAGGATTATAACTGTCGCTCCATGCAGATTACCTCCGTGCAGGATACTCCCATTCCTTCTGTTTAGGATTATAACTGTCGCTCCATGCAGATTACCTCCGTGCAGGATACTCCCATTCCTTCTGTTTAGGATTATAACTGTCGCTCCATGCAGATTACCTCCGTGCAGGATACTCCCATTCCTTCCGTTTAGGATTATAACTGTCGCTCCATGCAGATTACCTCCGTGCAGGATACTCCCATTCCTTCTGTTTAGGATTATAACTGATGCTCCATGAGGATTACCTCCGTGCAGGATACTCCCATTCCTTCTGTTTAGGATTATAACTGTCACTCCATGCGGATTACCTCCGTGCAGGATACTCCCATTCCTTCTGTTTAGGGTTATAACTGTCACTCCATGCAGATTACCTCCGTGCAGGATACTCCCATTCCTTCTGTTTAGGATTATAACTGTCGCTCCATGCAGTTTACCTCCGTGCAGGATACTCCCATTCCTTCTGTTTAGGGTTATAACTGTCACTCCATGCAGATTACCTCCGTGCAGGATACTCCCATTCCTTCTGTTAGGGTTATAACTGTCGCTCCATGCAGATTACCTCCGTGCAGGATACTCCCATTCCTTCTGTTTAGGGTTATAACTGTCACTCCATGAGGATTACCTCCGTGCAGGATACTCCCATTCCTTCTGTTTAGGGTTATAACTGTCACTCCATGAGGATTACCTCCATGCAAGATACTCCCATTCCTTCTGTTTAGGGTTATAACAGTCACTCCATGCAGATTACCACCGTGCAGGATACTCCCATTCCTTCTGTTTAGGGTTATAACTGTCACTCCATGCAGATTACCTCCGTGCAGGATACTCCCATTCCTTCTGTTTAGGGTTATAACTGGCACTCCATGAGGATTACCTCCGTGCAGGATACTCCCATTCCTTCTGTTTAGGATTATAACTGTCGCTCCATGCGGATTACCTCCGTGCAGGATACTCCCATTCCTTCTGTTTAGGGTTATAACTGGCACTCCATGAGGATTACCTCCGTGCAGGATACTCCCATTCCTTCTGTTTAGGATTATAACTGTCGCTCCATGCGGATTACCTCCGTGCAGGATACTCCCATTCCTTCTGTTTAGGGTTATAACTGCCACTCCATGCGGATTACCTCCGTGCAGGATACTCCCATTCCTTCTGTTTAGGGTTATAACAGTCACTCCATGAGGATTACCTCCGTGCAGGATACTCCCATTCCTTCTGTTTAGGGTTATAACTTTCGCTCCATGTGGATTACCTCCGTGCAGGATACTCCCATTCCTTCTGTTTAGGGTTATAACAGTCGCTCCATGAGGATTACCTCCATGCAGGATACTCCCATTCCTTCTGTTTAGGGTTATAACTGTCGCTCCATGCGGATTACCTCGTGCAGGATACCCCCATTCCTTCTGTTAGGGTTATAACTGTCGCTCCATGAGGATTACCTCCGTGCAGGATACTCCCATTCCTTCTGTTTAGGGTTATAACTGTCGCTCCATGCAGATTACCTCCGTGCAGGATACCCCCATTCCTTCTGTTTAGGGTTATAACTGTCACTCCATGCAGATTACCTCCGTGCAGGATACTCCCATTCCTTCTGTTTAGGGTTATAACTGTCGCTCTATGCAGATTACCTCCGTGCAGGATACTCCCATTCCTTCTGTTTAGGATTATAACTGTCGCTCCATGCAGATTACCTCCGTGCAGGATACTCCCATTCCTTCTGTTTAGGGTTATAACTGTCACTCCATGCAGATTACCTCCGTGCAGGATACCCCCATTCCTTCTGTTTAGGGTTATAACTGTCGCTCCATGAGGATTACCTCCGTGCAGGATACTCCCATTCCTTCTGTTTAGGGTTATAACTGTCGCTCCATGCAGATTACCTCCGTGCAGGATACTCCCATTCCTTCTGTTTAGGGTTATAACTGTCACTCCATGAGGATTACCTCCGTGCAAGATACTCCCATTCCTTCTGTTAGGGTTATAACTGTCGCTCCATGCGGATTACCTCCGTGCAGGATACTCCCATTCCTTCTGTTTAGGGTTATAACTGTCACTCCATGCAGATTACCTCCGTGCAGGATACCCCCATTCCTTCTGTTTAGGGTTATAACTGTCTCTCCATGCAGATTACCTCCGTGCAGGATACCCCCATTCCTTCTGTTTAGGGTTATAACTGTCTCTCCATGCTTGTTTCCCCAACGCTTCATTACCCTCCTAGGGATTCTGTGTTTAACCCATGCCTTCTTGAATTCGACTACTATTTTGTTCTCAACCATCTCTTCCAGGAGGGCATTCCAGGTATCCACCACCTTTTCCCTGAAAACATATTTTGTGATATTGGTTCTTGGAGCTTCATATCATGACCCCTCTTGTGCATTAATAATACCTTTCAGATATTTAAAAGTCTGTATTGTATCCCTCCCCCTTCGCCTCGCCTTTCCTCTAAGGTGTACATTTTTAGATTCCTAGCTTTAATCTCATTTGGCTTTTGGTTGCCTTTCTCTGCACTGCTTATGTCCTCTCTATTCTTTTTGAGATACGGCCTCAGAATGAAACACATGCGGCCTCACCAATGTCCCCTGCAGGAACATCCCAACCTCCTTTTCTTCAGTAAGTCCATAAATCTTTAGTTTATCTTTATTAGCAATTCTATCCATCTCTGCCGGGGCTCAGAGCAGTTCACACAATAAGATGTTCAGAATCCTAAAAACACATAAAATATCTTAATAAAACAACTCAAAATACAGAGCATTCACAATTTCATCAGTTGTTTACAGAGATGATGCATCAGTTAAAAACTGGCTTAAATGCAGATAAAATACATCATTTGAATGCAGCCTCAAATAGATAAATACAGTGAGCATCATCGGTATGGATCCTGAAGTGACTGACTGGATTAGAAACTGGTGACAAAGGGCAATGGTAAATGGAGTCCATGCTGAGGAGGGGATTGTTACTAACCATGTGCCACAGGGATCTGTCCTTGGACCAGTTCTTTTCAACTTTATTGCGAGTGACATTGCGGATGGATTATCAGGAAAGGTTTGTCTTCTTGCCGATGATACCAAAATCTGCAATAGAGTAGACAGCCAGGAAAGTGTGGAAAATATGAGAAGGGATTGTGAAGATTAAGGAATGGTCTAGGATCTAGCATGTAAGATTTAATGGTAAAATGCAGAGTTATGAATTTAAATTGCTAAAACCCAATGAGAGGTACACAATTGGGTGAAATTCTTCTAAACACAAAAGAACAGGATCTGGGGGCAATTGTATCTGATGATCTTAAGGTGGCCAAACAGGTGGATAAAATGACAGTAAAAGCCAGAAAGATGCTTGAGTGTGGGTAGGGAGAGGACTGGTCAGCAGAATAGGGAGGTGATACTGCCCCTGTATAGGACCCTGGTGAGACCTCACTGGGAATACTGAGTACAGTTCTGGAGACCCCACCTTCACAAGGATATAAACAGGATGGAGTATAAAGCAGAAGGTCTAGGTATGTATACTTGAGGAAAGGTGGGATATGATAGAGACATTAAATACCTCTGTTTTACATTTTCCTTTAATTATCTTGATCATTGATGCAGTAGTCTTCCCACCCTGATGGAGGGATTGGCCTGGCCTTCCCTGTACTGTTTGATCTTGTATCTATGTGAATTGACTCTCACCTTTAATGTCTGGCCTGTCTCACTAATGCAGCATGCTTCTTCACATTTTCTGCATTGAACACTATATACTATAGTAGAAAAAGAGCATAAGTAGGATCCCCTTATGATGAAGAGAGAGAGAGAGAGAGAGAGCGCGCCATAGTGCCATCACCTTAGATAGGTATTTATATCTCTAGGGGAGGCCCACCTGGTAACTCAAGGTGAGGTTTAGGTATTAGTGTAGGGGTTAGGGGCCATTTTGACATTCAATGTGAGACGTACGAACAGAACAATGTTCTCTTGTGAAGATTTGATGACCCTCGGAGTGAGGAAACTCAGCCAAAGATGAGATTTGTGCAATGTTCTCTCACCCAGGTAGAGAGTCCATCAAGCTAGGTTGAGAGAACATTGCACAAATCTCATCTTTGGCTGAGTTTCCTCACTCCGAGGGTCATCAAATCTTCACAAGAGAACATTGTTCTGTTCGTACGTCTCACATTGAATGTCAAAATGGCCCCTAACCCCTACACTAATACCTAAACCTCACCTCAAGTTACTATGGCTAGGTTCTCTCTCTCTCTCTCTCTCTTCCTGGTAGTAAACATGGTCCCCCCAGTGGTTGTATGTAGGAAATACCACATTCTGGCACTTATTTCAAAGTGCAAAAAAGTTATCGCAATTTGCAGTAACTTAGCTCTTCACATAGGTATTAGTGCACATTGCAGTAAACTCCCTATTACCATAAAACACGCCCCTTTTCCCATCGCTGCGATATTTACCACATTTTGATAAATCCAGGCCATAGTTTGCAGCATGGTACACTGCAGGAGTATGGGCCATTTTATTCCTTCAGAATTTCTCTTAGAAGCTTGCTTTTTACTAATTTTTGCTTCAGATTATGTGGTTGCCTGAATACTAGTGGAGCAGGGAATATTTCTGTCAGTGCTACTTGTTCTGACCTTTCCTTTCTTTTACTGTAAATTTTTCTTGGGTGTTGTAAGCAAACAAGCAATCTTTTGAGAGATGATTTGGGGGTTATATCTTTTTGTTTTAAGGATTCAGTCAGAATGGACAAAAAAGGAGCCAGCAAAGCAGCATAAAATTATATCCCTTTCTTTCTCTGTCCTCACTGCTAGGGGTGAGGAATCAGAAGGCTGCTGTGGGCTAAACCTTCCAGGGAAGGTAGGTGCTTCTCCCCAGGTCTTACTATATTTAGAATTTTCCCTTACTTACCAGTACCTGACAGACAGGAAGATATACAAAGAGCAAACTTGTACAATTTGGAAAAATGTATTCTGTAGTCAGCAAATATCTTAGTACATACAAAATCAATCTCCCTTAGTGTTTAATAGTTAAGGCGTATTGCCAGCTTTCCCTCTTCCTGGGGAGAGAATGCCACAAGTTGCAAGATGCACTTCTCTCTCAGATACATCGCATCAACGGCTTCCTTTTATGTCTGTGTTTGTGTGTGTACGTGACAGCCAGGACACACTCACTTGGCAATCCTTTGTTACATCCCAATGTCCAGGCTCCACCTCTTCACGTGTGCTCCCTTCTGTCCTTTGTTCTTTAGTTTTGCTTTGATCTTCTGGAAAAAATATTTTTACATCCCTAATATCCCCCTTTCCTACGGGCACAGAATGCAAATTCTGTCCCCCACTGTGTGAACCAAAACACTCTGGCTACTACCTCAAGGCACATTGTCCTCCAGGTCTCCTCGGAGTTTCATATGTGAATATTATTTTTCATACCTGTCCATCAGTCTTTCTGTCCAGTGAAACAGAGCTGGCCAGCACTGCACACAAGGATTAGTCTTTATTTGGATTCACAGCTGTGAATATTTCTACAATATGTCACCTTCTGATCACCCATCAAGCCCTCCTCACCCCTTCCCCGTACCATTGGATGCCTTTTATGAGTCACTTATAGTTTCTGATAATGTCATCCTTTGCTCATTCTATAGTGAGCCGAGGAAGTGAGTAACAGCTCCCAAAAGCTCGTCAAGAAACATATTTCATTATTCCAATAAAAAGGCATCACTTGATTTGTTAACCTTTATTTTCATGCATCCAAGTAGACAAACAAGGTGGCCCCGCTGCTTTATTTTCAAAGTGCAACAGCCAGACAGACCGAAATTAATAGCGCATTCAAAGACAATGCCTCTATTCAAAACACAGGACCTGAACGTAATCCGCTTTGAAGTGGCTGAAAGGCGGAATAGGAATCTAAATCAGTCAATAAATGAATCTAGACCTCTCCTGGACTATCGTGTTCAGTACTGAGGCTGTGCCTCCAAAGAGACATAGGGGCCGATGCAATATTATTCGTGGAAAGCGGGCGCTGACTTTTCAGCGCCCGCTTTCTTAATGCATGCATAGCGCCCGCAAGGGGGGCGCCATGCAATATGCAAATTAGGGGGCCGCGCTAGCAAGGAAATGCTAGGGTCGCTAGTGCAACCTTAGCGCCTACTTGCTAACGCGACCCCGTGGTTACCGGCGGTCTACCAGTTTTGAACACCAACGCCAATAAATTCGGCATCAGTTTTCATAACTGCAGTTGGCCGGTTGAAAACCGACATCGAGCATATCAGCGTCGGTCTTCAAAGTGGCCGGCAGAGATTTTTTTTTCTTTTTTTTTACTTTTAAAAAAGTACAGAAAAGCAGTTTTTTTCTGCTTTTCTGTACTTTTTTTCAGTGCACTCAGCTATTAACGCCTGCTCCAGGCAGGCGTTAATAGCTGAGCCATAAATGTACGTCTGAGACGCACATGTATTTTTTTGCATTTGGAGTGAATGAGTAATAGCCTCGTTCCCATGCATTTGCAAGTGATGAGCGCTAACTCATTCACTCTGCGTCGGATGCGCATTAAATAGGCGCTAATCCCCCTATGCATTAGGGGGTGGCTTAGCGCCTATTTAACCCACGTCCGACAGCGGGTTAAACAGTGCACTCAGCTGAGCGCACTGTATTGCATTGGCCCCATAGAGAGAGGCTATGAAAATGCTGCTGGGCTTATGCAATTAGACATAGCCAGAGGAAAAGAAGAATGGGGAGGCCTGCTATGGGGGCACGATGACATTCAAATGTCACGCAACGTGATTTTCAATGCAAAGGAATCATGACATGTGGAGCAACAAAAGGAAATATTTCATCCCAGAAAGGTGGAGGATGCATGAGGATGTGATGGGGAAAATCTGTATCTGACATAAATAGAAAGGATCCTGAGTCGTGAAGATAAAGCCAGAGTTTGGGTGGGCAGCAGAAGAAGGAACTTGTGAACTTTATCTGCCATTATATTCTCTCTTTCTAGCAGCTGGCTGACAGGAATATTCCAGTTTCCAGTGAATGATAATGTATATTGGCATCCTGTTTGGTTGGAGAGTGTTATAAGAATAATTATATTCATATTATCATTAAAATATTGTTAGTAATGTCTGTGATTTTATGGCTAACAATCATTGAAAACCAGAAATCAAACTATTGAACTGTTTTCTAAGATAATGCCAATTTGTCTGGAATTGGATGGAGCGAGAGAAAGCTGAGCACTGCTGATTGTTCCTTTCTGTGATCATTATCCAAGTTTCATCTTTTCAGAGCAAGCTCTTGTTTCGAGAAGCCTTGAAGTCCAGGGGTGGCAGCCGGATGAATGCTGTGGACACTCTGTGAGTGGTAAAGGAGGGATTGTCCAGCGATGTGCTGCTTGTTTCCTGTGTGCACTGCTTTCGTCCATGACATTCTTGATGTGCCACACTCACTCATTGCTCATCGACGTTCTCAGTCTTTATACCCCAAGCACTTGTTCTATGGATGCAGAAGGTGCACAAAATTCTGATCTTTATTCCCATAAATCTGCCCCCTTAACACAGCCCAAGCTGTTTGTTGTGCCTGGCTGCAGAGGGTTCACCGAGGGATAAGTACTCCATCCTGGTACTGGCAGTGCATGAGCAAGGAGGCTGAAATCCAGCCCTTTAACAGGGGGTATCCTCTTGGCACCTCTCGTAAAATGTACCTTTGTTATTGTCTTAATTGGCTAAATTAATTTGTCTGCAGAAATCACTCATCGCACAGTAACCACAATTTTGTCTGTGTGAACAGTGAAACATAAAGAGATATAAAACAACCCAATAAACTGTTTATAGTTGTATTATTGCTGGCAATTGCTCTGGCCAGATAGCTGGTCTGTCCTGATCGGTACAAAGCAGACAGTAAAATAGGGTGGGTTTTAGACTTGGACATCCCAACCATCATTCTAGGGGATTTCAATCTCCACATCAATGCCACACCCCTATCCCCCAATTGTGAAGCCTTTCTCTCTTCCGTCAATGCCTTGGACTTTGACCAAATAATTACCTCACCCACTCACAAGGCCGGACACACTCTGGATTTAATTTTCATTAACTCATCCCTCCCCACAGCCAACACACCTTCCTGCACCCCAATCCCCTGGTCAGACCACTCCCTCATAAAAACTAAACTCACTGTAAACATACTGTCTATGCTGTGTTCATGCTTTACCTGTGATTCCTGCATTATTACTGTCTATGCTGTGTTCATGCTTTACGTGTAACAATGTGATGCCTGCATTATTACTGTCTATGCTGTGTTCATGCTTTACGTGTAACAATGTGATGCCTGCATTATTACTGTCTATGCCGTGTTCATGCTTTACCTGTGATTCCTGCATTATTACTGTCTATGCTGTGTTCATGCTTTACCTGTGATTCCTGCATTATTACTGTCTATGCTGTGTTCATGCTTTACCTGTGATTCCTGCATTATTACTGTCTATGCTGTGTTCACGCTTTACCTGTAACAATGTGATTCCCGCATTATTACTGCCTATGCCGTGTTCACGCTTTACCTGTAACTGTGTGATCCCTGCATTATTACTCTCTATGCAGTGTTCAGGCTTTACCTGTAACAGTGTGATTCCTGCATTATTACTCTCTCTATGCTGTGTTCAGGCTTTACCTGTAACAATGTGATTCCTGCGTTATTACTGTCCATGCTGTGTTCAGGCTTTACCTGTAACAATGTGATTCCTGCATTATTACTCTCTATGCCGTGTTCATGCTTTACCTGTAACAGTGTGATTCCTGCATTATTACTCTCTCTATGCTGTGTTCAGGCTTTACCTGTGATTCCTGCGTTATTACTGTCCATGCTGTGTTCAGGCTTTACCTGTAACAATGTGATTCCCGCATTATTACTCTCTATGCCATGTTCATGCTTCACCTGTAACAGTGTGATTCCTGCATTATTACTCTCTCTATGCTGTGTTCAAGCTTTACCTGTAACAGTGTGATTCCTGTGTTATTACTCTCTATGCTGTGTTCACGCTTTACCTGTAACAGTGTGATTCCTGTGTTATTACTCTCTATGCTGTGTTCATGCTTTACCTGTAACAGTGTGAATCCTGCATTATTACTGTCTATGCTGTGTTCAGGCTTTACCTGTAACGGTGTGATTCCTGTGTTATTACTCTCTATGCTGTGTTCAGACTTTACCTGTAACAGTGTGATTCCTGTGTTAATACTCTCTATGCTGTGTTCATGCTTTACGTGTAACAGTGTGATTCCTGTGTTATTACTGTCCATGCTGTGTTCATGCTTTACGTGTAACAGTGTGATTCCTGCATTATTACTCTCTATGCCGTGTTCATGCTTTACCTGTGATTCCTGCATTATTACTGTCTATGCTGTGTTCATGCTTTACCTGTGATTCCTGCATTATTACTGTCCATGCTGTGCTCATGCTTTACCTGTGATTCCTGCATTATTACTGTCTATGCTGTGTTCATGCTTTACCTGTGATTCCTGCATTATTACTGTCCATGCTGTGTTCACGCTTTACCTGTAACGGTGTGATTCCTGCATTATTACTCCCTATGCCATGTTCATGCTTTACCTGTAACGGTGTGATTCCTGCATTATTACTGTCTATGCTGTGTTAATGCTTTACCTGTGATTCCTGCATTATTACTGTCTATGCTGTGTTCATGCTTTACCTGTGATTCCTGCATTATTACTGTCTATGCTGTGTTCATGCTTTACCTGTGATTCCTGCGTTATTACTGTCTATGCTGTGTTCATGCTTTACCTGTGATTCCTGCGTTATTACTGTCCATGCTGTGTTCAGGCTTTACCTGTAACGGTGTGATCCCTGCATTATTACTGTCTATGCTGTGTTCATGCTTTACCTGTGATCCCTGCATTATTACTGACTATGCTGTGTTCAGGCTTTACCTATAACGGTGTGATTCCTGCATGGGGCTGTGATGATGGCAAACCTGTCTTCAGCAGTCTGTGCTGTATTCGTGCTTTAACTATCAGTGTGATGCTTGCATGGGGCTCTGATACTTTTTGGGGGGGAGTTTCTGTCTGTGTCCCTGTGTCTGTATTCTGCTCAGAGGGGTCTGGTGGGGGGGGGGGAGATTCTGTCCTGTGTCCCTGTGTCTGTATTCTGTTTGGAGGGGGCTGGGGCGGGGGGGGGGGGGAGATTCTGTCTGTGTCCCTGTGTCTGTATTCTGCTTGGAGGGGGCTGGGGCGGGGGGGGGGGGGAGTTTCTGTCTGTGTCCCTGTGTCTGTATTCTGCTCAGAGGGGTCTGGTGGGGGGGGGGGGGGATTCTGTCTGTGTCCCTGTGTCTGTATTCTGTTTGGAGGGGGCTGGGGGGTGGGAGATTCTGTCTGTGTCCCTGTGTCTGTATTCTGTTTGGAGGGGGCTGGGGCGGGGGGGGGGAGATTCTGTCTGTGTCCCTGTGTCTGTATTCTGTTTGGAGGGGGCTGGGGCGGGGGGGGGGGGAGATTCTGTCTGTGTCCCTGTGTCTGTATTCTGTTTGGAGGGGGCTGGGGCGAGGGGGGGGGGAGATTCTGTCTGTGTCCCTGTGTCTGTATTCTGCTTGGAGGGGGCTGGGGGGGTGGGAGATTCTGTCTGTGTCCCTGTGTCTGTATTCTGTTTGGAGGGGGCTGGGGGGGGTTCAATCTCTGTCTGTAGAGTTCCTTTGTGGGGAGGGGGGTCTCTTTCTATTTCTGTGTCCTGTGTATACTGCTGGGAGTTGTATCCTTAGCTTTATGCCTCTGAATTATTTTCTGGAAGGGATGGGGACTCTCTCCCAGTCTCTGATCTTTGATAGTTGTTAACAGAGTATTTTGGTGTCCAGGTCTCTGGGAACGCTGATGGCTGGCTCAGACTGCAACTCACTAAAATCTATTGTTACAAATGAGACCATCATCCAAATACTTTCTTTCTTCCGCAATCTGTCAGTTCTGTTGGACACATATCTGGTATGTTGCAGTGCTTAACTAACTCCTATATACCCTTGCATGTATAGTGTGATATATGCTGTGATGTCATGTCCTGCTTCCCTCTCACCCGCTTCATATTCAGTATATATCATGGTGTAATATAATTTCTTCCCCTCCCACCCACTGCATGTACAGTATATAACATAGTGTGCTGTTACTTTCTCCTTCCCTCTTACCCACTGTGCATACAGTACATAACGAGGTGTGATGTCACATCCTCCCTCCCGCTGTGCCTACGGTACATAACGAGGTATGATGTCACATCCTCCCTCCCGCTGTGCCTACGGTACATAACGAGGTATGATGTCACATCCTCCCTCCCGCTGTGCCTACGGTACATAACGAGGTGTGATGTCACATCCTCCCTCCCGCTGTGCCTACGGTACATAACGAGGTGTGATGTCACATCCTCCCTCCCGCTGTGCCCACGGTATATAAAAGAGGTGTGATGTCACATCCTCCCTCCCGCTGTGCCTACGGTACATAACGAGGTGTGATGTCATATCCTCCCTCCCGCTGTGCCTACGGTACATAAGTCAGTTACAGGAATAATGACTGCATTATTCCATTGTAGGCTGCCTCTGCTTGAGCCCGGGAACTTAAGCTAAGTGTTTGATAATTGCTTGAAATCTTAAATTTTATCATAAGTCTTTTTATAACTGTAGTGTGGAATATTAATATTGAGTATTTTAGCAGTGCAAAAGTGATGTCTTTTTATAACTGTGAGGCACAGGTCAGTACTGTAGTGTGGAATATTAATATTGAGTATTTTAGCAGTGCAAAAGTGATGTCTTTTTATAACTGTGAGGCACAGGTCAGTACTGTAGTGTGGAATATTAATATTGAGTTTTTTAGCAGTGCATTAGTGGTGTCTTTTTATAACTGTGAGGCACAGGTCAGTACTGTAGTGTGGAATATTAATATTGAGTTTTTTTAGCAGTGCATTAGTGGTGTCTTTTTATAACTGTGAGGCACAGGTCAGTACTGTAGTGTGGAATATTTATATTGAGTATTTTAGCAGTGCATTAGTGGTGTCTTTTTATAACTGTGAGGCACAGGTCAGTACTGTAGTGTGGAATATTAATATTGAGTTTTTTAGCAGTGCATTAGTGGTGTCTTTTTATAACTGTGAGGCACAGGTCAGTACTGTAGTGTGGAATATTAATATTGAGTTTTTTAGCAGTGCATTAGTGGTGTCTTTTTATAACTGTGAGGCACAGGTCAGTACTGTAGTGTGGAATATTTATATTGAGTATTTTAGTAGTGCAAAAGTGGTGTCTTTTTATAACTGTGAGGCACAGGTCAGTACTGTAGTGTGGAATATTAATATTGAGTTTTTTAGCAGTGCATTAATGGTGTCTTTTTATAACTATGAGGCACAGGTCAGTACTGTAGTGTGGAATATTAATATTGAGTATTTTAGTAGTGCAAAAGTGGTGCACTTGAACAGATTTTCATTTAAGAAAAAAAACCTCACCTAACAGGAGGGAACAGAGTGGACACGCCGGAAGGAGTAGAGAGAATGAGACGTGATTTAAGGAAGCTTGGTCACAGACAGCCAAAGAGGACACTGGATTTTGGGGTCTGGGAAAACTAGTAGGAATGGGGGTAACTTGCTGCTGTGGCTGTTGATGCCCTTAACCAATAAGCCTGATACTTTTGATGCAACCAGAGCTTGCTGGGCAGATTGGATGAACCTTTGGTCCTTTTCTGCCATCATTTCTATGTTTCTATGTCACTGACCTGACCCAACCCTGCAGCCTTGTACAGGAATAATACAAAAGTCACTGACCTGATCCCCCAACTCTGCAGTTATTTACTGGAATAATACAAAGGTCACTGAACTGACCCTGACCCCGCAGCCATTTATAGAAATAATACAAAGGTCATTGACCTGATCCCATCCCTGCAGTCACTAAAAGGAATAATAGAAAGGTCACTGACCTGAACTTAACCCTGCAGCCACTTACAAGAATAATGCAAAAGTCAGCACTGCAGTCACTTACACCACTACCCTGCAGTCACTTACAGGAATAACACAATGGTCACTCACCTGACCCTGCAGTCATTCCCAGGTATAATACAAAGGTCACTGACCTGACCCTAACCCTTTTGAGGATACTGCTGGGTGATACTGCAGATGACAAATCAGTTTCACGTAGCAGAAAGCAACTCCACACTGGCAGTGTTTGGGCACGGGGCAGCTCTTTTGAATAAAGTGCAATTCATAGCCATATCCGAGAATATCCATGGGGTCTCCAAAGTCCGAATGGGGCAGTCGCTTCTACCCTGCCAGGCCCCATTTTCCCAAAGTCAGTGGCCAGCGCTGAGGCTGGAATCAGTTTCCGGTACAGCTGAACAGCATCTGGAGGAGCGGCATTCAAGTTTTCAATATCTGTGGTGCTGGGGGAGAGTTCCTTTTTTTTTTTTTTTTTTTTTTGCTTTGGTGGTTTTTCTTTTTTTTTTATTTCTAATAAACAAAATAACTGAAATGAACACAAGCGAAACAAAAAGCAAATTTAAAAAAAGAAACAAAACAAAAATGTTATCCATGCAGGGATGCATATAAGAGACAGCCCCTGCTCCAAGGAGTTTACAATCTAATCAGCTCGTAGGCAAGAGAAAGAAGAGGTGTTAAGAGGGATCACTTTAAGTGAGCAACACCACAAAATGGCTCTACCTGCAGAAGAATGCATTGGGGTGGATGAGTGTGGGGTAGGGACGGTGGAAATCAGAAACAGAGAAAGCGTTAACCCAGCAAAATCTAAGACAAATAATTCTCTTAGTTGAGACAGTTTAGTAGTTGCAGTTGACCTGTATGGGAGCACAGAGGGCTCTGTGCAGATTAGGGGCTGCGGGGAGGGAGTCCAGGGTTCTGTCCCGGCTCCGCCCACATCAGTGCCTTTTAAAGTGACCCTCCTTATGTCCACCCAATGCCATGACACTCCCACCTCTGTCCCTGCTCCACCCACATCAATGCCTTTTAAAGTGACCCTCCTTATGTCCACCCAATGCCATGACACTCCCACCTCTGTCCCTGCTCCGCCCACATCATTGCCTTTTAAAGTGACCCTCCTTATGTCCACCCAATGCCATGACACTCCCACCTCTGTCCCTGCTCCGCCCACATCATTGCCTTTTAAAGTGACCTCCTTATGTCCACCCAATGCCATGACACTCCCACCTCTGTCCCTGCTCCGCCCACATCATTGCCTTTTAAAGTGACCCTCCTTATGTGTCCACCCAATGCCATGACACTCCCACCTCTGTCCCTGCTCCGCCCACATCAATGCCTTTTAAAGTGACCCTCCTTATGTGTCCACCCAATGCCATGACACTCCCACCTCTGTCCCTGCTCCGCCCACATCAGTGCCTTTTAAAGTGACCCTCCTTATGTGTCCACCCAATGCCATGACACTCCCACCTCTGTCCCTGCTCCGCCCACATCAATGCCTTTTAAAGTGACCCTCCTTATGTGTCCACCCAATGCCATGACAGTCCCACCTCTGTCCCTGCTCCGCCCACATCAATGCCTTTTAAAGTGACCCTCCTTATGTGTCCACCCAATGCCATGACACTCCCACCTCTGTCCCTGCTCCGCCCACATCAGTGCCTTTTAAAGTGACCCTCCTTATGTGTCCGCCCAATGCCATGACACTCCCACCTCTGTCCCTCTTTCCTAGTGTCCTTGTCTGGGATTTGTGGGTCTCTGTCAGCGATATTACACGGAGACCATTTTGTTTTTCTCTCCTTAGAAGAACTGCATTGTGGAGGAACTGAAGAACTTCTTCCTGAGTGCCTCGCTCCTGGAGAGGATGGGAGCTGCGATTGCTGTCCAGCTCCCGTGAGTTCTGACGAGGGGACGCAACATCATTGCTTGTTTTATTTCTTTATTAGCTTTATGGTATATTCTGCTTTTGCAGCTCCAAAAAAGAAATGTCTTAGTAATTGAAGGAGATTCTGTAGGGAAAATGCTGGGACGGAGGGAGGGAGGGAAGAGGCACTTTCACCAGTGGATCCAGCAGTGAGGACCCATGGAATCACAAAATAAATGAATTTAAATGCTAAGAAATGTCTATGGTACTTGGAACTGAGAGTAGTACATAATTTCTGCAGGTAACATATGCCCACATCTCTCTCACAGTTTCAAAATTACAGCCTAACTCTGTTTCCATGCAGAAAGGACCCCGGACCCATCCTATCTGCCCAGTCTTACTCCCGCTGCAATGCCACAGAGCCCACCACTCTCTGGCTCTCCTTCTCGCTGCCGTTCTGTTGCTCATTTGGTCCCTAGCACCTCCCGTTGTGCCACACCATGGCCCTGAGCAGCTCTGACTATAAAAGCTGAATAATCATTTAAAGTAAAGCTGTTCTAAGAAGTGGTTAAGTATCAGGCTGAGAGCCAGGAAAGTCAGGGTTCAAATCCCACTACTGCTGCTGCTGCCCTTGGGCAAATCACTTCCCCCTCCATTGCCTCAGGTAAAGATTTAGGCTCTGATTTACAAAGGGTTTTCTCCCATTCTGTTCTTCCTATTCATACCCAGATCAGTCCAGATTCCTGGGTTTTGCTTCCCTGCCAGCAGATGGAGGCAGAGAAAAAAGTTTCTCTGAAACTGCCATATAACCTGGTGGGCCACCTGCAGTCCCTCAGTATTTCTCTGTCTCCAGCAGATGGTAGAGGTGCAAAACCTGCAGCCTGGAGAGAAAGAAAAAAAAGAAGATGGGAAAATTATCTGGATTCTCCCAGGGGGTCATGAAGTCCTGGTGGAGTCATCCCCCTTGGTGCATGGTGGACGAGCAGGGGGTTGGTGACCCTTCTTGGTAACTTGATCCTAAGTCTGTGGGAGGACATCTAGTGATCCAGTTCCCTCATTCCCCATGAGGCAGGACAGCCTTGGGACCTGCTGCCAGCTCTGCACTGCAGCTCAGTGGAGCTGGGAAGTATCCCCTTTATTACCTTTAGCCTGGGTTGGTTTTAAAGTTGTCTTTAAGGTTTTGTTGAAAAAAAAAATGCAGAGAAAGTGTTTGCGATGGCAACAGTGCTCAGTGCAATCAGGAAGGTTTGGAGCTGCAGGACAGTGGATGGTGACGGCGCTGAGGTATTAAGCAGCACGCAGCCCCAGACCACGTGGCATTTGTGCACTGTAACGCTTGCCATGAGTATGAGGAGAATCTTGTTCGTGGTTTTACAGCTCAGGCCTGTGTTGTGGCTACCTCTCGGGACAAGGCACTCTGCTACTGTGGCTATTCCAGTCAGTGCCATGGAGGGTGTCCTGGACAGTGCAGGAACGGTGACCATCTTAGTTTTTCTGACAGGGTTGTTGGAGTTGGCGGGGAGGCACAAGGATCTCCGTCGCATTTGTCCACAACTATGGTTATTACTGGCTTGGACCAGGGAGGTTCTGAGTTTGAGGATTTCCTCTGAATCAAAGCGATGGGGAGGATTTTCCTCTGGTTAGGTATTCTGATGAATCCAAAGTTTTCCTTATATTACTTTTGCATAAGGCATATTTAATGAAGAGATCTCTCTAAGCCTTGGTCCCAGTCTATAGTAGATGCCCGGCCAGTGAAGAGTCCCATGCAGGTATTTGTCATGTTCTGGGGTTTTCCTCTGAGGCAGGTGGAACTGAATGAGTCACTGAGGACTCAGATGATCCAGAGGTTGTAACAAAGGGTTCCCAGATGTCTGAAATGGCAGATCCGACCGAGGATGCAGCAAAGGCTCCAGTGCCCGAAGGGGATGATCCCAAGGTGGTGCCCTTTATCGCGGAGAGGAGCTCTGGCCTTTTTTTACCCATGTTCTTCAGGAGCAGGGGATCAAGGTTTCACAGGAAGAGTCTGTTCTGGAGGTAGTGGATCCCGACTTGGGTGTCTTGCATGATCCAGCAAAAGATTTTTTTTTCATAAGTCAATTCGGGAGTAGGACATCGTATATTCTGTCTTAAGAGCTGGCAAAGCTATTGCAAAACTTTTTGTCACCAGAAGAAGCGATAGAGCTTTTTGTGCCCCCTAAAGTCGATGCTTCAGTATTGGCGGTCACTAAGAAGTCCACCATTACAATAGCAGTGTCAGCTACTCTAAGAGGGACATAAGATTGCAAGGTGGAGGTCCACCTCAAAGATGAGTCTTAGCGATGGTAGGCAAAGGAGAGTTCTTGACATCTCTCAACTTGACAGATACTTTTCTGCACATAGCCATTAAGCCAGAGCACCAGAGGTTTCTAAGATTCATGATCCTAAGAGAACAGCTTCAGTTTGGGCCCTTTCCTTTGGTTTGACAATGGCCCTGCATACATTCACCAAGGTGATGGTGGGGATGGTTGCCTTATGGGAGGGAAGGGGTGTTGGTGTTGGTGTATCTGTATCTGGAAGATGGGCTCATTTGTGGAAAATCAAAGGACCTTAGTTCAGAAGGTACTGGTACGGTTGAAGTCTCTGGGCTGGGTGGTGAATCTAGCAGAGAGCCATCTTGTTATCTCTCAGTCACTAGCATAGCTGGGAGCCTGGTTTGGCACGTTGGAGAGAAGAGGGTTTCTCACAGAAGAGAGGTTGCTTAAGTTACACGGTCAAATTCAACATCTGTTACAGCTTGCAATACCCAAGACCAGGGACTTCTTACGGGTCCTAGCTTCTCTAGCATCGGCTTGCAGCTGGGGCATTGGACATTCAAGCATATGTGGCCCCTTCAAAGGGCTTTTCTCTCCCACTAGAATCCATTATCAGAGGAGTTCCATCTCCCCCTTCCTTTTGAGAGGGGGAGGCAGAGTCAGACTTTGGTGGTGGCTTATTCAGTCCAGTCTGTAAGCATAATGTAGAATGGGAAGTTTTGGATTGAGTTATACTCACCACCGATGCCTGGCTTTCCGGTCAGAGAGCAGTGCATCAGGCTCAGTTGGTACAGGGCCAGTTGTCGAAGCAAGAAGGTTCATGGTCTTTCAATCAGTTAGAGATGATAGTGGTATGTTACGCTTTGTTTGCCTTTATGCCTTGGTTATGCAACTATTCCATGTGAGTCCTATTGGACAATTTATTTATTTTTATTTATTTATTTAAAGTCTTTTCTATACCGTCGTTAAGCGGGTGCCATCACAACGGTTTACAATAGGGCACAAAAACTATGTGTTAGATCCAGTATCTGGAATTCTAAACTCTTAAACAGGTGCCGTTAATTTACTGAAACATAGTTTCATAAAAAATATAATTTGGTGAGTGTTATAAGTCATGTCCAGTTTCCTCTTTCTCGGTTATGAGATATCGTACTACTTTATTTTGGTTCTTTGCAATGATGGCGACCTGTATCAACCAGCAGGAGGAACCAAGAGTTGGGCAGTTCCTCAAGAGGCCCTGGAGTTAATTCGCTAGGTGGAAAAGCACCTAGAGAGGACAGCAGCATCTCACATCACTGGGGGTGGAAAATGTGCAGGTGGATTTTTCTCAGTCGAAAAAATCAGATCCTGGGAAGTGGGAGTTGTCGAAGGCGGTCTCATCCACAAAATATGGGAGTATCCTCATATGGTCTTAATGGTGAATAGGCAGAATGCCAAAGTGTCTAATTTTTACAGCCACCGGAGGAAATATGGGACAGTAGGCATCAAAGCTCTATTTCTACCATGGCTTTGAGACATTCTTCTGTATGTCATTTGTCCGTGGCCTCTGGTGAGCAAGGTGATGAGTTGGATGGAAAAGCATCCAAGCAACATAATTTGGTAGCTCTAGAGTGGCCATTTCATCCATGGTTCATGGATCTACTCAATCATGGCTATAGGTGGACTTCTGAGGGCCCAATATTTTTGGATCAGGTGGCTCACTTGTCTTGCCACCTGGCTTTTGAGAGGAGACGGCTGAGGCAGAAAGGGATATTCTGAAGCAGTTATTACCACTTTATTGCATGCCAGGCGACCTTCCACATCCTTGTCATATGTGGGGATTTGGAGAGTCTTTGAAGCCTGGTGTGCAGTGAACATAATATAGCCTATTCTGCTGTTGTGTTGCATATTTTGACCTTTAAAGGGTTTGGATTTTAGGTATTGGCCTTGGGCTGTCTCTGGGATAAGGTGCAGGGATATCTTCTGTATGCATATCCAGTGCAAAACATCTGTCCATCTTGGAATCTTCATCTGGGGCTTTCAGAGATATGTACGGCTCAGTTTGAACTACTAGGGAGGACAACTTTGAAGGACTTGGCTCTCAAGTTGGTTTATCTGGTGGCCATTTGTTCGGTCAGGAGAATTTCAGAGTTCCAGACTTTATCATGTCGAGATCTCTTCTTGCAGTTTTCGGCTACGGGGTATAGTTACGCATGGTATTTTCCTTTCTGCCAAAGGTGGTTTCAGACTGGAACTACCAGTCTTTCCAGATTCCTCCCTGCCTCACCAAGAGAACTTGAGCTCTTCGATGGAGGGTATGCTTTGTTGACGTATCTGAGAAACACTGATGATTTTCATGGATCGGATCACCTTTTTGTTTTATGGAGTGGTTGAAGGAAGGGGTGTAAGGCGGACATTGTGCAGTGGCTTAAGGAGGCGATTCTGTCAATGTCTATAAAGACATGATTGGGTTGACTTTTATATATTTAAGAGTTGTCCTGTGCTTAAGGGCTTAATGGCTCACTTGATACATTCTAAAGAGACCTCTTCAGTTGAATCACAGCAGGTGTCTCTGCAGGATATTTGCAGGGTGGCTACTTAGAAGTCGCTACTCACTTTCGCCAGACAATCACCAAAGTAGTACAACCTTCGCCTGACAACAGAAAACCCTGGTTCACCACTGAATTGAAGCTGCTTAAACAAAAACTAAGAAATAAAGAACACACATGGAGAAAAAACCCATCCCCCACAACATTAGCTGTATACAAAACCACTCTCAATGCCTACAGGATCAACATTCTTAAAACTAAGAGAGACTTTTTCTCTAAAAAAATACATCATTTCATCTTTGATTCGAAAGCACTCTTCTCCTACGTTTCTGCCCTCACTAAACCAACCCCTCCTACCATCCCAGATGATCAAGCTCTCAACAAAGCCTCCGAACTAGCTGAATACTTCAAGGAAAAAATTGATAAATTGACTGTTTCTTTCTCTTCATCTAGTTCTTCTCCATCTCCACCTAATACTCCACCAAAACTAAATACGACTCTAGAAACTTTTGAAACCACATCAGCTCTTGAGATCGAAAATATTCTCAAGAAAATGAAACCATCCTCTCATCCCTTAGACACAATTCCAAACAACCTCCTCATTGCTATAAGGAATACCATTTCAAAGCCAATTGCCGATATCATTAATTGCTCTCTTTCCCAAGGTCTAGTTCCTGACCAACTTAAACTAGCAATTCTTAAACCTCTTCTTAAAAAACCAAATCTTCCGGCCACAGATCCAGCTAACTTCCGCCCAATAGCCAATTTGCCAATGATCGCCAAAATTATGGAAAAGATAGTCAATAGACAACTATCAGAGTACCTGGAAGAAAACTACATTCTTGCACCTTCCCAGTACGGTTTTCGTAAATCGTTAAGCACTGAATCCCTACTTATCTCTCTCACCGACAATATTCTAACTAATATGGATAAAAAACAACCTCACCTCCTTATTCTTTTAGATCTCTCTGCGGCTTTTGACACTGTCAACCATTCATCTTTATTACAAGGTCTGATAGACATAGGCATTAAGGGAACAGTACTCAGCTGGTTCAAGTCCTTCCTGGTTAATAGACAATTCAAGGTAAAGATAAACAACAAAGAATCACACCCGGTCCCAGCAAATCAAGGAGTCCCTCAAGGTTCCTCCCTCTCTCCAACCCTTTTCAACATTTACCTTCTCCCTCTCTGTCGTCTTCTTAATAATCTAAACCTAACACACTACATTTACGCGGATGACATCCAAATACTCATCCCAATCTCAGAATCCCTACACAAAACCTTGATTCACTGGAATAATTGCTTGCAACTAATCAATCATCTTCTATCCAGTCTCAGCCTTATTCTCAACAACAACAAAACCGAGATCTTAATTATCAATCATGACGTTAATAACAATCTAATATACCCAGCTGTCCCACTCATTTCTACCACTCCTATAATTAATCACTCACCATATGTACGTGATCTAGGCGTCATGATAGATAATCAGCTTAACTTCAAAAAATTTATAAGCACCACCACTAAAGACTGCTTCTATAAACTTCTTGTCCTGAGAAAATTGAAACCACTTCTCCACTTCAATGATTTTCGGATGGTTCTACAAGCCATTATTCTAACAAAAATCGATTATTGCAACTCGCTCCTTTTTGGTCTCCCTACCTCATCCATCAAACCCCTCCAGATGATTCAAAACTCTGCAGCTAGAATCCTTACCAATACAAATAAAAGAGACCATATAACCCCCATACTAAAACTCCTCCACTGGCTGCCTATTAAGCAAAGGATTCTCTATAAAGTATACACAGCAATTCATAAATCTATTTACAACATATCCCCACTCCACTTAAGTACCCAACTTCGTTTTCACTCTTCATCTAGACCTATCAGAGGAGCTTATAAAGGCACACTCTTTGTTCCTTCAACAATATCCTTACATCAGAAACGTACCATCTCTTTAGCAGGACCCGTCCAATGGAACATGCTCCCGCCAGACATCCGTCTTGAGATCTGCTTCGCTTCCTTCAAAAAGAAAATTAAAACCTGGCTCTTTAGCCAAGCTTTTCCAGAACTTTGATTATTTTTTACCTCCAGCTATCAAGTTTTTCTCACCATCGCAATCCCTTCTGCAGATCACATTTATCTTAGACAATTACGCCTTATTTTATGATTTGGTTTCTCAAAGAGACTATACAATTTTCTCAATGTTATTTTTCGAACCTGTTTTCCATGTTTTCCAAGTTCTATAACCTTGTTATATGTACCGCCTCTTGGCGTAATTTTTATGTTTCAATGTAAACCGATGTGATCTGTATTTTAATACAGGAACACCGGTATATAAAAATCTAAAAATAAATAAATAAAAATAATATTTTCACTTGGATGCCAGAGCTCCAGTTTCCATGTGCTTGGGTGAGAGTGTTCTGAGAGTGGGACTCTTCAGTCCCATCCAGTTTAGGGGAGCTTGGGTACATCCCAGGAATCTGGACTGATCTGGGGTATGAACACGAAAGGAAAATTGGTTCTTACCTTCCTGTAGTATCACAGATCAGTCCAGAGCCCAACTCATGGGAGGAGTCCACTCGTATTGCTTTGTAATGTATAATGCAGAGTTGTAGGTTTTCAAAGTTGCTTACTTGCATTGTTTGCTGAGTTTTCCATTTGCTGCAATTTTCCCCTCCACCCTGTTCATTGGGAGAGTGTCATCTAGAGTGGTTACTGTTACGGTTAAAGTAATCTTTTCTTGGGTCCAGGTCAATACTGAAGGACTGCAAATGGCACATTGGGTTATGTACAGTGCCAATGAAACTTTCTCTATCTCCATCTGCTGGCAGGGAGGCAAAACCCAGGAGCCTGGACTGATCTGTGGTACTACAGGAATGAAAATTAGCAAGAACTAATTTTCCTCTTTGATTTATATTCTGCTTTTCAGCACTTTAAAAGTGGATTCTATTTAGCTACTATAGGCATTTCCCTGTCACCAGAGGGGGTCACAGTCTTACAGGTCTGACTGAGCTGGAAGTACACACTAAATAACATAACTACTTCTCCATCACACAGGGCACAACATTATTATATATTGATTTATTTTTTATGTAAACTATTCATTGTTTTAGATTTTTATTTTTATTATATATTTTTGTAATTTTGAGCTTTTATAATTTGATAATCTTTATGTTCTTTTAAATTAAAATCTTTATTTACATTTGTTTTTTATTTAGTTATGTAAACCGTTTTGATTAAACACTGTTTGTAAAGACGGTATACAAACATTTTTAAATAAATAAATAAAAATAAAATACAGAGGAGTCAAACAGGCACTACTCCTCACAAGTTTCACATTTGCGTCTGATTATTCATGAAATGCTACAAGTACTGTTTAATAAGTTCTTAATTTAACCATGCTTTTTCATATTTCTCATGTATTTTGGCCAGATTCAAATAAATATGTCTTTATCTAGACTGTCTACAGTTAGTAGGAGAACGATTTATATATTAAGAGAGAAATTATTTACTTCCTATTTATTCTGCTGGACTGAATTTATTGGTGGGAATTCTCACACTTGTAAGCTACCTGGGAACTTTCCACACAGTGCAGGAAGCTGCCCTTTAGCATTAGTGTTAGCTTAGAGCTGTCTTTTGTGCAGGCGGCTGAGGGGGTAGGATAGGGGTGACACCTCTGGGAATGACTCCGCAGTCTGTCTGCAGATGCCTGAGTAGTTTCAGTCCGGCAGGGGAAGGCAATGCTCATTCAAGCCCTGTCCCCCAGCTAAATGCTTTTGAGAATTATCCTTCTGGTCTATTTGAATCATGGATTGACTTTGTTCCTTCTGGACTCTTTCAGGCTCAGCAGAATAAAGAGGCTTTCGGTGGGCAGTACAATCAGTCTCAAGAAACTCCTATTGAATGACCCACAATATTTTCTAGAACTTTCAGCTACTAAACGTGCACTCTTGATTGAGAATATGATTCAGAAACTGGTGAGATATTCTGCATATGCTTAGAAAGTCAGGAGGGACTCGGAGAGCCCTACTCCATGTGTATGTGATGCTAGCAGAGGCTCAGGGAGCCAATAGAATATTTATAGGACATTGACCGATAAGGCCAATTCTACCCAGTCTGCCCAGTAGCTGTTTCCTACGCTACACTGACATGGTTTTGATTACCTCTTTGGCATGAAAGTGACACGGGCTGAGAGAGAATCTCCCCTTTTCCCTGTGTGATATTAATAAGGATGATTTCTAATCTGGAGATTATAGTATGTGTTACCCAGTTTCTGGTTTGATTCAGGGCATCTCCTCTGGTCGCATCTCTGCAGCAGAGTACAGCTCACTGGGCATGCTGGCACCCTTTGTCAATGGTGAAATCTTTTCTAACATATCTCGAAGATTCTTGAAGCAGAACCTGGAGAGTATGAAGGCCTTCTGCTTTGAGACGGAAAAAAAATCTTTGCTTGCCAATATGATGCAGGAGCAAGAGATGTTTGGGTAAGGAAAGCAGAGAAGAATACGTAATATTTCACTTACTGTGTTACTCTGATTATAAATATGGAAGTAAAAGTCATTGAACAAGTTGTAGGAGAGACTTTCTTATTAGATTAACTGAATATGTTTGCTCCCCTCATCAAGTCATTGCAAAATGAGTTAAGGAGGAGCATGAGGTGATATTTAAACGTATCCTCCACCTTTCAGGCATGTCAAAGCGGATTGCATTCTCTCACTGACCTTCTCTTTCAGCCCACTCATACTCCTTTACTGACCCACCCTTTAACTTCTCTCACCCTCTCTCATTCTTACGGGGGTGTGAAGATATCTGTGCAGTGTTCACCTCCTGCTAGCAGGGGCCCTGAGTGGCTATATTACCCTATGACTTCCTGTCCACGGTCACAAACTCCAGTCCACAATGCTGACATCCTGGATGATAAATGCTCTCCAGGTTTTTCTTAATACATTTTGCTCCCTTGCAGGCAGGCTTTGAGTTTTATCTCTTGATCTAATGGCCGCTCCTTGGTGTCTAAGATGAACTGAGGTGACCGTACTATTCAGACAATTCATGAGAATTAATCTGCCCAGGCTTCGCCCCTTCAGCTGCCTGGGAAATCCATGCACATGGATTCAGGGTATGGATTTTTATGTATCCCACGCTGTCACTGGCTCTCTGTGGGAAGGATTTCAGTCATAGGTTATTGCATGTAGCTCTGTCTCTTTTATTTATTTATTTATTTAAGGTTTTTATATACCGGCGTTCATGAAACGATCACATCATGCTGGTTTACATATAAACAGGGGTGCAATAAATACATCAAAAACAGAAATAACGTGTCGAAGAAAAGCAGTTACAATTAACAAGGGCTATTGAACTGGGATCAGAGGAAATAAAGATAGTTTAGCAGAGACTAAATTATATACAAGGAGAAGAGGTACAGCTGCTGTGTTGGATATGTTGATGGCGAGGTGCATTAATTTAAGTCCGGGAAAGCTTGCATAAACAGCCAAGTCTTGAGTCTTTTTCTAAAGGTTAGGAGGCAAGGCTCCTGTCTGAGATCGGGAGGGATGGAGCTCCATAACAGTGGGCCAGCTGTGGAGAGGGCTCGATCTCTTAAGGTAATGTGACTGGTGGTTTTAGTAGGGGGTACATGGAGGGGTCCTCTGTATGCGTCTCTGGTAGGTCTTGTGGAGTTGTGTAAGCGGAGAGGAAATTGTAGGTCAATTGTGGTGTGGTGATGGATGATTTTGTATATAAAGGAGATGGATTTGTAGATGATTCTGAAGTGGACTGGTAACCAATGAAGGTCTTTTAGAATTGGGGAAATATGGTCTCTTTTCCTGGTGTTTGTTAGTAAATGGGCTGCTGCATTTTGTACCATTTGGAGCGGTTTTGTGTAGGAGGAAGGGAGACCAAGTAAGATAGCGTTGCAGTAATCTAACTTTGAGAAAATAATTGCTTGGAGGATCGTTCTGAAATCTTGGGCATGGAAGAGAGGTCTTATCCTTTTTAAAACTTGGAGTTTGTGGAAGCAGTCTTTGGTCGTTCTGTTGATGGAGGCTTTGAAGTTCAACCTGTTGTCAATTATCACTCCTAAATCTCTCACTTGAGTGGTTGGTGGGTTGGTTAGATAAGAAGCGGTGAGATTGCTGTTCTCTGGAGATATGAGGAGTTTAGTACTAGATTTAGGCTATTGAGGAGACGTTTGATTTCTTGGTGGCAGGATTCCCTAGCCACTGTTTATAGACTGCTTTCTGGGATGTATAGAAATAACTGGTGGTAAAGTTTTAAGAAAAAAAAGCTATTTGCCTTTGAGCTGGTGATTCACAAGGCTCTGCAGGGGTTGATTAAGAAGTAACTTAAATAGAAGATAAATAATTGTTCAGGTGCCTCTCCAGTGACACACATACCTGTGCTTGTGACCAGAGAAGTTTAATTTTTAATTTGCTAGCCATAATAAAGACTGCTTTCTTGCTGACATTGTTCTATTTTGTATTATATTTCCTCTGTTCTTGCATGTTTTGAAATCTCTTTCTATTTAATCTAGCCAGACTCCTGGCTAGTGTGGATTGAAATAATTGTGTTTGTAATATATAGAACAAAGGATGGCTATCTGCAGGAGCTGTTCTCTCCTACTCCTACCCCTAGGTTTCTTTCTTCCTAAATAGTTCCTCTAAGGACTTGGTTAAGTGAATAACAAGACTAAAGTACCAATCTAACAACTTGTATAATTGTCACTATTAGCAGAATGGCTTTTATTCAGTGTAACATTTGGGGTGCTCATGTCCCATGGCCTACCATTTGGAGACTTGAAGGTTGTCCAATTTATTTTCAGCTGTCTGCAATGAAAAAGCAGGAGATGCATTTGAAACAGGGCAGGTTTTTGAAATCTGAATAATTCCTATCTTGTTGCAATCAGAATATCTTTCTCAGCTTCCACAGAAGATTCAGAATCCCAAGAGTAAATGGTTTACTGTGGGATCTGGTAGAACAAGACATGTGACTATAAGACACCCAATCTCCCCAACTGGACAGCATCCTGAATACCCACCCTCACTCCCACTGAGAAGCCAGACATCCAAGGTTCAGAATCCCAGGAATAACTGGATTACAGTCAGCTCAGGCAGAATAAGGCCAGTGATGAAGAGACACTCACTCTCTCAACGTTTACCCTTACATAATGCTTTTTCTGCTTTGGAAAATGAAGAAACCCTAACAACAGAACATGAAGTGATATCTCAAAGGGAAGTAGTCACCCAATGCACCCAGAAACTCTTCAATGTGGTCAAATGTGATAAAGGAAAGCTGCTTCTTCTGGGAGATTCGGTCTTTGGAGGAACCAATTTGGGAATGCAATTTGATGGGGACACAATGGTTAATTACATTCCAGGATGCTCAACTAATAGAAATGCAAACCGGGTGGTCAATGCAATTATAGAAGAAAGTAAGAATGCAGATATCAATGTCATCATCCATCTGGGAACCAATGACCTCACTATAAACGGAACATTTCCAAAATCTAGGGGAGAAGATTAGACACATGCCTTTTCAGAAGTATTACCTGTTCATGGAAAGGGGAAGGAAACGTTATGCCATACATATAATTTCAATGTCTGGCTCACAACCTGCTGTAAAGAAAATGTTTTTGGATACATTGGAGGCTGGGGCCGTGTACAGAGCAATAAAAGATTATATGGTAAGGATGGTCTACATTTGTCTGTGGCAGGAAAGAGGATGCTAAGTGAAAAATTCAGGTCATACATTAAGCGGCATTTAAACTAGGGAGTAGGGGTGGCAGGAATGGACAGTGACATTGGCATGTCACCCCCAATCAATTCAGGAAGAGAAGGCGCAAACATCACCTGGCCTTTCCTTCTGAGATCTATCTCGAAGGAATGGAGGGTGCTGCATCATGTGATCCCCCATCTGTTTGCTGTCCTTCTCTAATGGTTACCACTTAGATCTTCAGGCCAGAGGGGACGCCACCTTTGGGGTGGTCATCCTTAGGACAGGCTTAGCTAGGTCCCACCCAAATTAGAGGTTGCTTGGGTGCATCCCGTTCATCCTGTGATGGTCATTTTATTACCCTGGCAAATCAAGAAGGCGGACTGTAAGGAAAACTTGGGAAGCAAATCCAATATATAAAAGAAATCAGAATAGGAGGTGGACTGCAACTCTCAGAAGTTACAGGGGTTCTGGAGGGGGAGGAACTTCCTATGCTTTACCCTATTCAGAAGTTGAAAGAGCCTGGGTGTGGTGGGAAAGGGGTGAGAGCTTGTCTGAAGGAGGAACAGGGCAGGAACAGGAAGAGAGACAGAGAAGATGGAGGTGTTGACAGCCCTGAGGGTAAGCTGGAGCAATGGGCTTGGAAGACGAGTGGTGGAGACCCCCTGCAGAGGAGGGCACATGCATAGAGACTGCAGGTCGGGAGCTTTTAAGCGAGCACTGCCATGGGGTGGATGTAGTTGCAGCCATAGTGAACGAGGAAGCACAAAGCCCAGCTGCAGATTGCAGTGGAAGGTGGAAGTAGGGCCTGCGTCCCTAAGAGCCAGGACCCCATAGAGCACAGCCGAGCTTAGGATGTGCAGGAAGCAACTATGAGCAGCGTGCAGTACGATTAAGGTGAGAGTTGCTTTCTTACGGGCGAATTTTAACACCCCCTGCATGTAAATTCCAGGGGTTACACGCATGGCTGGGCCTTGTGTGTGCTGCGCGCATAATCCCTTTACGTGTACGAGAGCCAGGCCTCGCAAAAGGGGTGGTCCGGGGGACGGGGCAGTGGCCATTTGCCGCTGTGCTGGGGGATCGCACGCCGGCAGCCTGCTGGCGCGCACAACTTACGCAAGCTCAGGAGCTGGCTTAAGCTCTTAAACAAAGGGAAAAAAAGGTAGGATCTTTTAAGGGGCAGGGGGCTAGGGAACTGGGGAAGGCTACGATGCCTCTGGTAGATTGCACAGGGAATGGAGAACCAATGGTGGTCAGTTATCTGTTCACAGAGGAAGAGAAAGTTACTCAGCTGCTTTGATACAGAGAATACTGGAGAGCTGAGGTTACACAGGGTCCTATATAGGGGGATGGCAGAGCTCGGCTTGTCCTATATCTCCATCTGATGTTAGGGAGGGAAAACCCATGTGCAGGTCATAAGCTTGTGCATAAATCCCAACACTGACGCCCCGGAAGGCCTTTTGTCGCATGACATCAGATTCTGTGCATACATTTACCTGCATAATCCCTGGGCAATTTTATAAGGAGCCAGTTATGCACATAAACCTGTGTTCTATGCGTGATTACTCTGAAAATTCACTCCTTACTTTGCAGAGCTTCACAACTTGGATAACAAATATTGATGATGTAATCCAACTTCAAATACTCATACATTCAGACAACCATGGCTCATTTTGCACTGATCCAATCAAGGGATTAGAACTCTAAAACTCATCTCAAATGTCTTACATATCCAGTAAATAATATCACCTATAGATCAGCTTCTGGATTTATACTTCTGTGTCCATTACATTCCGTCCTTGCTGCAGCTTCTCTATTTTATGCTGTTTCAGTGAAGGGCATCTCCTTGCAATGTCTCCTATAATATGCTGTGCCCTGTGCTGAGATAGACATCCTGTAATTTGTCAGTAACTCATCAGTGTCACAATTCTTAATGCCACTCCCCTCCCCCAGCACTATGTATAATCCATCAGGGTCTCCTATAAAGTTGTGCCCTGTACTGTGATACTGTGCTCCCCAGCACTGACAAGCATCATGTACCTCGTCAGTGCCTCATATTTTACTGTGTCCCACGCACTGAATGTAATCCATCAGTGTCTCTTCTGGCAATATGCCCTGTGCTGAGATAGACCCAGCGCTGATGGGCATCTCAAAACTCAGGCACAGCATAACTCATTGCTGTGCCATGCAATGAGTTATGCTGTTCCTGTTGGCACTGCATTGCAGTCAGTGTTGTGTGTAATGTCAAGCAGTGCTATATGCTGTGACATGTACCTTTCCTATTTGTGTGCCATGCAATGAGTTATGCTGTTCCCGTTGGCACTGCATTGCAGTCAGTGTTGTGTGTAATGTCAAGCAGTGCTATATGCTGTGACATGTACCTTTCCTATCTGTGTGCCATGCAATAAGTTATGCTGTTCCTGTTGGCACTGCATTGCAGTCAGTGTTGTGTGTAATATCAAGCAGTGCTATATGCTGTGACATGTACCTTTCCTATCTGTGTGCCATGCAATAAGTTATGCTGTTCCTGTTGGCACTGCATTGCAGTCAGTGTTGTGTGTAATATCAAGCAGTGCTATATGCTGTGACATGTACCTTTCCTATCTGTGTGCCATGCAATAAGTTATGCTGTTCCTGTTGGCACTGCATTGCAGTCAGTGTTCTGTGTAATATCAAGCAGTGCTGTATGCTGTGACATGTACCTTTCCTATCTGTGTGCCATGCAATGAGTTATGCTGTTCCCGTTGGCACTGCATTGCAGTCAGTGTTGTGTGTAATATCAAGCAGTGCTATATGCTGTGACATGTACCTTTCCTATCTGTGTGCCATGCAATGAGTTATGCTGTTCCCGTTGGCACTGCATTGCAGTCAGTGTTGTGTGTAATGTCAAGCAGTGCTATATGCTGTGACATGTACCTTTCCTATCTGTGTGCCATGCAATAAGTTATGCTGTTCCTGTTGGCACTGCATTGCAGTCAGTGTTCTGTGTAATATCAAGCAGTGCTGTATGCTGTGACATGTACCTTTCCTATCTGTGTGCCATGCAATGAGTTATGCTGTTCCTGTTGGCACTGCATTGCAGTCAGTGTTCTGTGTAATATCAAGCAGTGCTGTATGCTGTGACATGTACCTTTCCTATCTGTGTGCCATGCAATGAGTTATGCTGTTCCTGTTGGCACTGCATTGCAGTCAGTGTTGTGTGTAATATCAAGCAGTGCTATATGCTGTGACATGTACCTTTCCTATCTGTACGCCATGCAATGAGTTATGCTGTTCCTGTTGGCACTGCATTGCAGTCAGTGTTGTGTGTAATATCAAGCAGTGCTATATGCTGTGACATGTACCTTTCCTATCTGTGTGCCATGCAATGAGTTATGCTGTTCCTGTTGGCACTGCATTGCAGTCAGTGTTGTGTGTAATATCAAGCAGTGCTATATGCTGTGACATGTACCTTTCCTATCTGTGTGCCATGCAATGAGTTATGCTGTTCCTGTTGGCACTGCATTGCAGTGTTGTGTGTAATATCAAGCAGTGCTATATGCTGTGACATGTACCTTTCCTATCTGTACACCATGCAATGAGTTATGCTGTTCCTGTTGGCACAGCATTGCAGTGTTGTGTGTAATATCAAGCAATGCTATATGCTGTGACATGTACCTTTCCTATCTGTGTGCCATGCAATAAGTTATGCTGTTCCTGTTGGCACTGCATTGCAGTCAGTGTTGTGTGTAATATCAAGCAGTGCTATATGCTATGACATGTACCTTTCCTATCTGTGTGCCATGCAATGAGTTATGCTGTTCCTGTTGGCACTGCATTGCAGTCAGTGTTGTGTGTAATATCAAGCAGTGCTATATGCTGTGACATGTACCTTTCCTATCTGTGTGCCATGCAATAAGTTATGCTGTTCCTGTTGGCACTGCATTGCAGTCAGTGTTGTGTGTAATATCAAGCAGTGCTATATGCTGTGACATGTACTTTTCCTATCTGTGTGCCATGCAATGAGTTATGCTGTTCCTGTTGGCACTGCATTGCAGTCAGTGTTGTGTGTAATATCAAGCAGTGCTATATGCTGTGACATGTATCTTTCCTATCTGTGTGCCATGCATGAGATATGCTAGGCCTGTAAGTTCTGGGTCTCACTTATCCTGGTTGCTTTTTTTCAGTCCTTCCTATAGCTGGTCATCCCTGGTTCTGGATCATGTGGAAAGGCTGCTCTTCTTTCTGCCTATAGAATCCATACTGGACTTGGGTAGGGTAAGCATACCTTGGAAACATGAGCACAGTCTCTTCCTTTCCATACTGGCAGTGTTCCTGTCTCACACTGCCACTTTTTCTCCAGTTCTGCTCTAGCTCACAAGCCAGTGATTGTCTGAATGTCCATACAAATGCATGTGTGGAGGGTCCTGTCTGTGGACAGATTTGGCTGTAATTTGGTTGGAGTTTTTCTTACTGAGATGCCAGCACCCTTGCCAAATTTCATGCTAACCCATGCATGCAGAGGGAAGGCCCTGATATATGTGCCCAGGCTGTGTGTGAATGACCCGCACCGACCTTGATTTGTGATGGAAGCTGCACATGCTGCCTTCCTGGAGGCTCTCTAGCTGGGCTACGTTTGTGTCTCTATACTACTTTCAGTTTTGGATATTCTCTGTGTCTGGGGCAGACTCCATTGCTGGAGCAACCTTTTGAATATTAACAGGCTGTCAGGTGTGGCCATCTTTAAGTTTTGATGCTCTCATCCCTAGATTGTACTCTAAGGTTTGGTCACTGTGTTGCCTCTAGGACTCACCTTTGGATTTTAGCCTTCTCTCATGTTTCTGTAGTCTCAGGGGCAGTGGATTAGGTTTCCTTATGCTTACAGCAGTCTCTTGGCTTTGAATGATCTACTTTTAAAATATAATTTGAATCTGGATGCTCTTTCTCTCTGGGACACTGCTGGATTTGGGTCATCAGATGGGTTTAAATGTCTTTTTCTCCACCTATTCTTTTGTAGGACATCATGACAAAGGAGCGGGTTGTGCTTCTTTTTCATAGCGAGCATGCATGGGAAGCCAGTCCCCTGGGTGCCTCCTGTGTCAAGAACCTGGGGAAACCTGCTGCAGAGGATCAGTTTTATAAGAAGCAGATTGTGGTGCAGAACTTCCTGGGAATGCAGGAAGTAAGGAAGACATCTAGGGCAGCAGCAGGTTCGTAAAGAGTCTGTAATCAGCAAACGAGCTTTCTATAAAAGATTGAGAGCTATATTACCCTCAGTCCCTTCCAGTGCAGAAGGGGTGCTCCATTAGTCACCATCTCACCAGCCCTTTCGGTTATTGTAGGGATCAACACAATCAGCCAAAGTGGCTTCCTCTCCAAAACAGGAAGTCTGTTGTCCTCCTTACCCCTTCATGCACCTCTACACAGGATGCTAGAGGCTTGGGAAAAGATTTGTAATAAGGGAAACAGAAGAAAAAAAATCCCCTTTCAATACTACAGGGCTCAATTCACAATTGCAACCATGTGGAAGTCTCTCCCACACATTCATGTTCAGGAGAGGGCACTCATCAAGGTGCTAACCACTGCCGAAATGTTATGTCCCCGGGGAAAGATTGGGGCTATCTCAGATGAATTCCATGTAATGCACTCTCTCCATGGACAGCAGATCTGCCACTCTTCCCCAGCGGCGTGTAGTGACATCTATAGCAGGGGATTCAGTCGCGTCGCCCACCTGCCCACTCTCGCTCCCTCAACCCCCTCTCCCCTAGACACAAAAGATACATGGAACCCGTATGGCATTAGGCCACTGTAACATGTAATGGATGTGAATAAACAATTCCAATATAGTAAACTTCCTATACCAAGAATAGCACTCAAACTGCAGCCTTACCTACAAAGAGGCAATATTACATCAGGCTCTGAAACACCAAAACAAGACAAGCCAGGCTGCCTAAAAGACCTGTAAAATAAAATAATGCCTGCACCTAAAAGTATTATACTAAAGCTTTTAAGCATCTTTCCCTAATTTCAGATCAAATTTGTCAGGGGAAATTGCTGGTTTACTCACATCTGAACCTGAAGAAACTTTATTACAATCCAGCAAAGAATAACTGAGGGAATAACTACAATGAAAACACTTAATAGTCTTAATAGTCAAATCAAACGTTAGCTGTTATATTGTTAAGATAACAAATCACCTTTGTTTTTACAATGTTATAATTTTATACGTTACAAAACCATACTTCGCTGTAATTTTACAATGTCTCAATGTAAAGATAGTATGAGCTGTTATCACACTAACTCACTAGATATTATGTAAACCAATGTGATACTCCTGGGTGAATGTCTGTATATAAAAATAAATAAATAAATGTCACATCAGAGACATTCACATCTAAAGACGGGACCTATACTGTCTCAGTAACTCACGTACAGTATTTTTGGATAATACCTATATACCTCCAATAAAAGCTATCACAGCCTGATAAGAATGCAGTTTACCCCAAGAGATAAATCTGCAATATAAAAATTCCCAGGACTCAAACAGCAACAACCCTACACAGGAAAGAGCAGCACTGCAAAGATTACATCAGGCCATAGAAGACCAATACACCTCCTACTGAAAACAGAACAAGATGGACTGCTATAGATTCCTACACAGAAACTATAAACTAGCAGAATCTTTCACCTCAATCACAGATAACAGATTACAGACAGACCCTAATCAAAGGCAAAATAAGAGACCAACAAACAACAAACGAAATAAAATATAAACATCAATCATAAAAGTGCAACCATACTAATAAAAAGAATGAATATTTAAATACTGATGAGTACAACATACAAAAATTAAAACCTCAAGAAAAATGTTTATAAATTTCCCAAAATACTAATATAAGATTTCAAAACAGCAGACACATCAAATAATATCCAATAATAAAACTAAAGATTTTAAAATTCTGCCACTCTTCATACCTGGGATATTTTGATTTACAGCTGCTCTGAGATTGTCGTGGATTGGGGGAGCTGTACAAACTTTATCTTCTCTCACACACACACACCAGTTCTCCCCCACTCACACTGGTTCTCCTCCCCCCCCCCCCCCCCACCCAGGCTTTCATCCACACAAACACAGGTAGTCATCCATTCACATCCACACACTGGCAATCACACATTGCCACATATCCCCACACACAGACCTCAAACTCCACACTCAGCCTTTCTCTCACACACATAAACAGGAACTCACCCATCCACAAATACACACCCAGGCTTTCACCCATCACAGGCTCCCACACCCACACATAGGCAGTCACACTGACACCCCTAACCTCACACACAACATCTCACCCAGCCACACACCCACACACTCTTAACCCCCACAAAAACAGAAACATAGAAATGATGACAGAAAAGGACCAAATGGTCCATCCAGACTGCCCAGCAAGCTTCTGGTAGTAACTACTGTGCCATACAAGTCACCTTTATAATTATCAGTTGCCCAGACCATCAAAGTCAGGGCCCTTGTTGCTTGCTGTTTGAGACCAATTCGCCGTCACCTCTTGCCATTGAAGCAGAGAGCAATGTTGCAGTTGCATCAACAACTTGAAGGCTTATTGGTTAAGGGCAGTAACCGCCACACCAGCAAGTTACCTCCATGCGCTCTTTTCCTCATTTCCATCCTCTGCCTTAAGGGATCCACAGTGTTTATCCCATGCCCCTTTGAAATCTTTCACCGTTTTTGCCTTCACCACCTCCTCTGGAAGGGCGTTCCAGGCATCCACCACCCTCTCCATGAAGAAATATTTCCTGACGTTGGTTCTGGAGTCATCCTCCCTGGAGTTTCATTATGCGACCCCTAGTTCTACTGATTTCTTTCCAACGGAAAAGGTTTATCTAATGTGCATCATTAAGACCTTTCAAGTATCTGAAGGTCTGGATCCTATCTCCCCTGCAACTCCTCTTCACCAGGGTATACAGATTCAGATCCTTCAACCTCTCCTCATAAGTTATTTGATAGAGACCCCCACAATTTTGGTCGCCCTACTCTGGACCACCTCCACCCTGTCTCTGTCCCTTTTGAGAAATGGTCTCCACACAACTTGTCACCCATATATACACAGGAGCTCATTCACCCAAAGAGACGCATACACACACGCGCACCCCCACGCAATCACACACGCAATCACCCACCCACCCACACCCTCCTTCTCAAACCCCCACAGGTTCTCATCCACACACACAAGAGGTGACCCCTGCACACAGGCTCTACCCTGGGCCCGTTGTTTAGCCAGCAGTAGGATAGGATCTGTTAGTGGCACTAGGTCCTTCTTCTCACGTGGCCAGCAGGATGGGGTCTGCTGGTGGCCACTGCATTGTCCTTCTCCCTTCTGCCACCAGCGGGAGAGGGTCCACCGGCAGCCACCACATTGTCCTTCTCTCTTCAGCTGTCAGCAGGATGGGATCTGCTGGCGGTAACCGTGACCTCTCTCTCATCAGCTGCCACGGGCCTGCCTAGTTGTCGGGCGGGCGATGGTAGGAATTGCGTTTATCCTAATGTCATCTCTTGCAGCTGTGGAGCTGATCTTATGGTAAGAGCTGTGAGATTGGTTCTGCGGCAGCAGATGACATTTGGATAAAAGCGACTCCTGCTGGCCGTGGGGGTGGTGTAGACCAGGGTATGTGTGATACCACTGATTGGATTGGGCAGGGGTTCGGTTTGTTTCTGCCCGATGCGTTGTATTAAATTGGGGTGGCACTTGCCATCCCGTAGCAACAACTAACGGCTGGGGATTCACTGAATGCCTTGAAGGCCCTGCCTGCACCCCATAGAAGTGACCCACATGGTAGCGGCTGGGCAGGAAGATTTTTCTGAAATCTCGGGGAGCACTTCTGTCTCAATGCTGTCGAACGATGTCACCCACTTGTGTGACTGATCTGTCCTGCTGTCTACAGAAAACACTTGCTACAGGTTTGTAACTTAGCTTTTTCCAAGACTGAACTGCCGGTACAAAAAGATGATTTCCAGCCTGTGTGTGGTTGCTGATGTACAGTAGGGCTGTGCCGGTAGATCCAATATACCATTGACTGTATATGTAACATTACATAAATAATAAATACCTGCTTTGTATGTTTGCCAAAAAAATAAAAACATACGAAAAAATGCTCTCCACGTGTGCCTGCTGCTGGAATATAGTACAGGGTGCCCGCAAAGCATTTGAAATGAAGGCTTGGGACTCGCAGAAGCAGTACACATGCTGCCCTTTGACCTCTGACCTATCCCTGGGGTCTGTCAGAATGTGTCTGGCGTTCATAGGCAGTTGTGTCAGCTGACTTGAAATATTTACATTTTTTCATATCCCACAAATCCAAATCTTTGATTTGTGCAGCTTATAAAAATACAGTTCATACAACTTATGCAAACAAGCATCAAACTTTACAAAAACAGCAATATCAAGCATAAAATATATTCTTAGAATAGGCACTTTCCCTAAATCAGCCAAATGCC
Source organism: Rhinatrema bivittatum (assembly GCF_901001135.1). Classification (NCBI taxonomy): domain Eukaryota; kingdom Metazoa; phylum Chordata; class Amphibia; order Gymnophiona; family Rhinatrematidae; genus Rhinatrema; species Rhinatrema bivittatum. The sequence continues at coordinate 82,541,332 of NC_042627.1, read as the reverse complement.
AGCTCCAAGAACATAACCTTTCAGTTTTTCCTAAAATGAAGATAGCATTTCTCTAAGCTTAATTAGCATGGCCCACTATTGAAATAGCTTAAGTCCAGTTTAGATACCACGTCCCATGTTCTTCCATGTCAAAGTTCAATTTTTATATGGAATTGAGGTCTACATCAGGGGAAGCCAACTCCAGTCCTCGAGAGCCACAAAGCATATGCATGAGAGAGATTTGCATCTTCATTGTGGATATCCTGAAAACCTGGCCACCCCAGGTCTAGATACTTAAGTAGGGACTTCTTATCACTTCTGTAGCACTACTCAATGTACACAACACTGCATCTCCCTAAATGAACATCCCCATCCCCCTCCACTGAGCTCCTAAATTTAGGCACCTAAAAAGTGGGTGAGGGGGTTTGAGGGAACAGGCTCGGCACTGGGTGCCTAAATATAGGTGAATAAATAGCCTAAGTTATGTGCTGAAAATAAGCACCTCACTGTTTTTGCATAAGTGCCTCTTTGCATTTGACATGACCATGACTGCTGTAGCACTATGTGGGCTCTGTGTTTCACATGACCATGACTGCTGTAGCACTATGTGGGCTCTGTGTTTCACATGACCATGACTGCTGTAGCACTATGTGGGCTCTGTGTTTCACATGACCATGACTGCTGTGGCACTGTGTGGGCTCTGTGTTTCACATGACCATGACTGCTGTAGCACTATGTGGGCTCTGTGTTTCACATGACCATGACTGCTGTAGCACTATGTGGGCTCTGTTTCACATCACCATGACTGCTGTGGCACTCCGTGGGCTCTGTGTTTCACATGACCATGACTGCTGTGGCTCTGTGTGGGCTCTGTGTTTCACATGACCATGACTGCTGTGGCTCTGTGTGGGCTCTGTGTTTCACATGACCATGACTGCTGTGGCATTATGGGGGCTCTGCATTTGTCTTACACTGTGGCTGCTGTAGCATTACGTGGACTCTGCATTTCACATGCACATGACTGCTGTGGCACTATGTGGGCTCTGTGTTTCACATGCACATGGCTGCTGTAGCACTATGTGGGCTCTGTGTTTCACATGACCATGACTGCTGTGGCACTGTGTGGGCTCTGTGTTTCACATGACCATGACTGCTGTAGCACTATGGGGGCTCTGTGTTTCACATGACCATGACTGCTGTGGCATTATGGGGGCTCTGCATTTGTCTTACACTGTGGCTGCTGTAGCATTACGTGGACTCTGCATTTCACATGCACATGACTGCTGTGGCACTATGTGGGCTCTGTGTTTCACATCACCATGACTGCTGTGGCACTATGTGGGCTCTGTGTTTCACATGCACATGGCTGCTGTAGCACTATGTGGGCTCTGTGTTTCACATCACCATGACTGCTGTGGCACTATGTGGGCTCTGTGTTTCACATGCACATGGCTGCTGTAGCACTATGTGGCTGCTGCATTATTAACAACTTCCACTCGGTTTGCTGTTGCAGATTCCCTGCTTCCATCCTGTACTGATGTGAAAGCTACAGGCCCATCGATGTGGGATGTGGACAGTTTGACAAAAATGACGACAGAGAATTTTGTTAACTGTTTAGAAGTTTTTGGACAAGATCTACATTTCTCTTCTGGTGATCTGTCTGTTTTGTTGGACAAAGTCAGAGAGGTAAGTTAGCCAACTATATATGATATAAAGTAATTAACGTTTTTGCATTCACATGGGATCCTCAGTCACTTTGCAAGTGGTGGAGGAGACCTGCAGGCAAGGTGGCCTCCGTATTCCTTGGACACTAAAACAAATCCTGCTTAGCAATATTTTTTTTAATTAAAATGTGTAGTAGTTAATAAAAACACAGTAAATATTGCGTGGGATATTAATTGCTTTGGTTATGGAATAAGAGGTGCTAAGTGGTCCTGAGTTTCTCTGCATATATACCCACTAGGTGTTTGGGCCAGTATCGGCCATGCCAGCGAAGTTCATTGCCCAGCTGGGCAGGATCGCCTCCAGCTGCTCAGATAGTGAATTGGAGAAAGTGCGTCTCTCAGATCTGGGAACTGTGGCAGCTTTGAGTGGGGTCCCAGACTGGCGTCCTAGTCAGGTAAGGTTACGGATAGAGGAGGAGAGACGTTTTTGTATGCATCTCTTTTTCCTGGCAGCTCAGGGGCCTGAGTTAGTGGAGCACAGTGAATCAGACCCTTGCTGAGTGCCCCTGGATGTGTCAGTGACCAGTGCTTTGTGCTGCCGTGCTGGATGCATGGATTCCATAAACATTTCATAACCTGCCTACGGCCAGCACATCAAGGCTGCGAGCAAGCATAATAACCAAAATACAATGCATATTAACAACAAAACCCTCTTAAAACAACAGTTAAGTCAATGCAGCATCTATAAAAAGGCTAATGGTGGTGCTAGTGTCCTGGTCTCTTGCTAACACACTGTAATGTCAGGCCCTAGCTTTTTCTTCAATGATAGCACAAAGGTTCAGCTTCAGCGAGCAGTTCATGCATTGGTGGTTCTTCATTTTTCAGCTGAGCATCCTCTTCAGAAACTTCCTGAATACATCGCAGAGGTCAGTCAGTGACCTGGACTCTGTCCAGCTGGTGGCACTCGGTGACATCATATGTGGTATGAAGACATCGGACATTGCCAAGATCAAACCAGAGGAATTTTGGTAAGCAAGCAGGGCTAGGCGGGAATGTTTTGTTTCTTTCTGTGCTGGGCCCCTGAGCCTTCATTCACAGCTGCCCCCTCTCATTAATCCTCAGGTCCAGCAAGCCTGAAGGACAGGAACTCTCTCACATGCACAGTCCCTGTAACTCCTTCCATCTATCCCAGCCATCACATGACCCAAAACCTTACCGGCAGGTATCGCCTGAATCAGAAGCAGAGCTTACAGGTCAAACTCGGCTCTTCTGCATGCGGCAATGCACGCCGTGTTACCTAAGCGGAGGCCGCATTGCTGGCATTTGGGATTTAGGGCATAGCTCTTGAGCTGTCATGGGGTCGGTCCCCATTTTATTTCGGTGTATCTCCTGGGAGAATGACCATCACAGGACCCCAAACAGCTTACTTCAATCACAATTCCCTGATGGGGAAGGGCACATTCTCTTCCAGACCCTGTGCATTGTTTTAGTTTTCAATCAAGGGTTAATGTCAATGGTAAACAGCATTAATGATCACCTTGTTGTACACAGCAGTAATAAAGCACACTGGAGGCAGGTACTGACCAATGATTGAATTTGTAAATACCCAGAGCTACAAAGAATCTTTTCATCACTTTCCGTTTTAAACTTTGATAAAGTTGTGACCTTTATTTCCAATAAATGAATTGTGATCTTAAAGCCAATTAATGAAATCACTTGAATTCCTTCTGCAGGCCACACCTTGAGGCAGTTTTTAAGCTTCTGTGGGTAGGATTTGGCTACAAGGGCCATGTTGCAGACTGTACTGCAGTTCCTCTTACAGCTCAGCTCATCTCAATGTGCCTTTGGCCTTCTCCTCGCCTTCCTCCCTGCTCCATAAGGGCACTGATGGTCCTGTGGGCCTCTCTCTGATGTTACAGAACTGAGGCCCGGGCCCTAGGGAACTCGGGGGAACCACCTGACAACAAAAAGGTTTCCAGCAATTCCGGTAACAATAGGTGAAGGTCACCCAGAGAGCAGGAAAGGGGCACGCGAAGGTGGAGGCAGGGACTGGGAGCTCACCATCTCAGTCTCCCTCACACCCATCTAATACCACCTCAGCCCCCTCTAGAGTTCTACTATCCCTCTTAATAGCAACCCAAAGTGTTCCCTAATATACATTTGCTATTCCCTTCCTAAGGGTAGTACCTTGCTGAATTTTCCTATTTATTTCTTATCAAAATAGCGATGTCTTTCTGGATTAGATGAGATCTCCCAGAAGTGCTGACTCATTTCACTCCTCAATCCTCTTATTTCAGTGTGAAACACAGGACTACAAATCCCAGGCTGCATTTCACCTCAGTATCGGGGTGCCACATAGTTGTAAAGTACATGAGTACTTTGAAAATTTGCATAAATTACTTGCACAATTTCTTGTTGAGTAGGAGTGTACCAGACGTTCACTGTATGTGGCGGCCCCCGTGTTCTTGTTGAGTGGGAGTGTACCAGACGTTCACTGTATGTGGCGGCCCGTGTGTTCTTGTTGAGTGGGAGTGTACCAGACGTTCACTGTATGTGGCGGCCCGTGTGTTCTTGTTGAGTGGGAGTGTACCAGACGTTCACTGTATGTGGCGGCCCCTGTGTTCTTGTTGAGTGGGAGTGTACCAGACGTTCACTGTATGTGGCGGCCCCTGTGTTCTTGTTGAGTAGGAGTGTACCAGACGTTCACTGTATGTGGCGGCCCGTGTGTTCTTGTTGAGTGGGAGTGTACCAGACGTTCACTGTATGTGGCGGCCCCTGTGTTCTTGTTGAGTGGGAGTGTACCAGACGTTCACTGTATGTGGCGGCCCGTGTGTTCTTGTTGAGAGGGAGTGTACCAGACGTTCACTGTATGTGGCGGCCCGTGTGTTCTTGTTGAGTGGGAGTGTACCAGACGTTCACTGTATGTGGCGGCCCCTGTGTTCTTGTTGAGTGGGAGTGTACCAGACGTTCACTGTATGTGGCGGCCCCTGTGTTCTTGTTGAGTGGGAGTGTACCAGACGTTCACTGTATGTGGCGGCCCCTGTGTTCTTGTTGAGTGGGAGTGTACCAGACGTTCACTGTATGTGGCGGCCCGTGTGTTCTTGTTGAGTGGGAGTGTACCAGACGTTCACTGTATGTGGCGGCCCCTGTGTTCTTGTTGAGTGGGAGTGTACCAGAGGTTCACTGTATGTGGCGGCCCCTGTGTTCTTGTTGAGTGGGAGTGTACCAGAGGTTCACTGTATGTGGCGGCCCCTGTGTTCTTGTTGAGTGGGAGTGTACCAGAGGTTCACTGTATGTGGCGGCCCGTGTGTTCTTGTTGAGTGGGAGTGTACCAGACGGTCACGGTATGTGGCGGCCCCTGTGTTCTTGTTGAGTGGGAGTGTACCAGACGGTCACGGTATGTGGCGGCCCGTGTGTTCTTGTTGAGAGTGTACCAGACGTTCACTGTATGTGGCGGCCCCTGTGTTCTTGTTGAGTGGGAGTGTACCAGAGGTTCACTGTATGTGGCGGCCCCTGTGTTCTTGTTGAGTGGGAGTGTACCAGAGGTTCACTGTATGTGGCGGCCCGTGTGTTCTTGTTGAGTGGGAGTGTACCAGACGGTCACGGTATGTGGCGGCCCGTGTGTTCTTGTTGAGTGGGAGTGTACCAGACGTTCACTGTATGTGGCGGCCCCTGTGTTCTTGTTGAGTGGGAGTGTACCAGAGGTTCACTGTATGTGGCGGCCCCTGTGTTCTTGTTGAGTGGGAGTGTACCAGAGGTTCACTGTATGTGGCGGCCCCTGTGTTCTTGTTGAGTGGGAGTGTACCAGAGGTTCACTGTATGTGGCGGCCCCTGTGTTCTTGTTGAGTGGGAGTGTACCAGAGGTTCACTGTATGTGGCGGCCCCTGTGTTCTTGTTGAGTGGGAGTGTACCAGAGGTTCACTGTATGTGGCGGCCCCTGTGTTCTTGTTGAGTGGGAGTGTACCAGAGGTTCACTGTATGTGGCGGCCCCTGTGTTCTTGTTGAGTGGGAGTGTACCAGACGTTCACTGTATGTGGCGGCCCGTGTGTTCTTGTTGAGTGGGAGTGTACCAGACGTTCACTATATGTCGCGGCCCGTGTGCTCCTTTTAGGAAGCTGG